>NC_056725.1:946878266-946895766 GCF_019279795.1 Protopterus annectens | reverse complement strand
TATATATATATATATATATATATATATATATATATATATATATATATATGTATATATATATATATATATATATATATATATATATATATATGCATATATATATATATATATATATATATGGGAAGATTGGAAATCTTACAAAAAAGGAGACAGAAAATTGTAAAGAAAATTTGCAAAGTGCTGCACTTCTAAATTACCCTGCTCAAGCTAACAGTGACCGAGTCTTATTGCTGAAATGGCAAATGAGATCTGAGGTAAATTAGAAGTAGACAGAGCATTGTGGGTAAGGGGAGCAGCTTGAGTTATAGAGCCTAAAGTCTAGCAAGTGTTTGAGGACAGATCTTAGGTTGGATCTGAGACACATCAGTTGAGGAACAGATGAAAAAGACACCATCAGATGTCTTTATTTTTCAGTAAAAATGATTTTGTTTTATTTCTTGATTCTGGGCCTTACTCATTGTGTTGAATTCCATGATACCATGCTATTACTGTAATTAAATCAAAAGGTGCTTCAACAAAGTATTATTTTAAGGGTGTGCACACTTATGCAACCAGCATATTGTACATTTTTTATTTTTTATATTTTTCCCTAACAGATTTGTTTGTTTTTCAATTGAATTGTACAGGTTATAGGTCACATTAAAGGTGGAAAAACTTTGAAATGATTTCATTTTCTTTATATCACAAAAACCTGTCATTTTAGCAGGGGTGTGTACACTTTTTATATCCACTGTAGGTCTCTAGCTTTATCTCTCCCCAGAGAGAAATCCTTTATTTCCATAATGGCGTAAATTGTCTGACAAAGTTCCACAAGTGTGCACACTTATGCAACCAGCATATTGTACATTTTTTATTTTTTATATTTTTCCCTAACAGATTTGTTTGTTTTTCAATTGAATTGTACAGGTTATAGGTCACATTAAAGGTGGAAAAACTTTGAAATGATTTCTTGTGATTTCATTTTCTTTATATCACAAAAACCTGTCATTTTAGCAGGGGTGTGTACACTTTTTATATCCACTGTAGGTCTCTAGCTTTATCTCTCCCCAGAGAGAAATCCTTTATTTCCATAATGGCGTAAATTGTCTGACAAAGTTCCACATCATCAGCTATGCATTCCTCCCTTTTCTCTTTCTGCACTGACATCTTTAGATAAATTAAAAACTGAGGTTTTCTGGTAAAACTCAGTAAAAGACTTCTGATATTACAAGGGTCTTGCATCCATTCTAGTTAAAGCTACATTCGAGTTAGTTTCTTTTCAAGTTTCTTCACCTATTATATTCCCTTTATCAGGGCTGTACAGTTTAGCTGTGTGTTATTCTGCTGCTCCTGCCCACTTGGCATTTTTACTAGGGGTACAGCCAGGACACAGGGCATCTAACTGCACAGCTTTCCCTCATAACTTTTAAGCAAGGTGGAAGTTATGAGGCTAACTGTACAGCTACTCCTCATAACTTCCAGATTGCATAGAGTTAAGGATCTATTAGCCAATTATGACACTGTGTGTTAAATTAGGTACAAAAGCAGCAATATATAGTACTTTACCCAACAGAATCTGAATTTGTGTTTGTGCCATTCCATACTTCTTCCATGGGCACATATTACTTTCAAGTTTGCAATTGTTTTTATGTCTTATGACATATAGATCTTCCCAGTTTAGTTTGTCCATGTCTTTTGGGTTTCTAATACCATGATGGCAATGTACCCCATTCCTAATTCAGTGTATAATTAAATTTCATGACATTTGTTTTGTTCCAATTTTTGAAGTTACTGAAAAGCTCTCTGTAGCACCTGCAATGTCCCCTGAACTACTTCCTTTTGCAATTCATATTGAATTACATATCTTGATAGAATACCTCAATATAACTGCAAATTCTTTTTTATTAGACCTGTTGCTGCCATTACTTTTGGAACTGTCTAGGTATCTTTCTTCCACATTTGTTTTGTTTATGTATGCAAATCCTGGTATTTTATGACTCTGTATGTCTCTTCATGCAATAGACTGTAATAAGTGAATGTTGCAATTTTAATGATCAAAGTTATTTTGCCTTTTATCCTGGACTACTATATCTGGTTTTCTCACATCAGTTATTTTGAGTTTTGGTAATGAGTGATTCCATGTGAAATATACATCGTCATTCTCTATAATACTTTGTTCATAGGTTCATAGGAAGGTACTAAGCTATCAAACCTAGGGCCTATACAAGCCTAGCCATAACGATTCCCTGACTATTGCTTCCCACAAATATTTACTCTCCTGGACCCCTGTCTAGCAGGGCTACTGATGTGATCCCCGGGGTGAATTTCCTATCTCCCATCCAACTGTCAAGGTTCCTCTTGAAGAGGGCCATTGAGGCACTCTGCCTGATATGTATGGGCAGCCTATTCCAGAGTATGGGGAGTCTCTGGGTCAGGAACCTATCCCTCCAGCATGTTCTATTTATCATGATGACAGGGTTAAGATCCCTGGAGCATGTGGCTCGGAGGGATTGGGATTTCTTTAAGTGTAGCATGTCCAACAACTCTGGGTTTGACATGACCTTGTATGTTAGGCAGAGATCATCTCTGAGTAGGCAATATGTGACAGAGTATAGCTAGTGTTTCTTTAGACAGTCAGCATGAGGCATCTGCTTTAGGCCTGTGATTCTTTTTATGAGGTATTTCTGCGGCCTTTCTAGTTATTGCAGATATCTTGTGAGGTACATACCAAATGGGGCACTGTATTCTATAATGGGTCTAATGAGGGATGAGTACAGAGGGACAATGACCTCCTTTTTATCTGGATGAAAAGCCCTTAGTGATGAGGTGTGCCACATAGAAGGATTTTATAACTGTTGTGGCTATGTGGTTATCAAAGGTGAGACCACTGTCCACCTGTGTCCCTAGGTCTCTTATCACACTTTCGGTGTTTAGTGTACTGCCACCTATGTGGTAGTTCACAGGTATGTGTTTTTTCCCAAAGGGGACAACTATACATTTTTTGGCATTTAGCTTGAGCCCATGGCTCTGGCACCAGGCATCTGTTTCGGCAAGGCCCTTTTGCAGTGTAGCCATATAATTTGGAGATTCAATAATGGCTCTGAGCTTGCAGTCATCTGCGAACTTTGTAAGCCAGAGTCCCTTAGTGTTGGCCTGTACTTCAGAGAAGTAGATGCCAAACAAGAGTGGTCCCGGGACAGAATGCTGCGGTACACCATTTGTCACTTGTCTAGAGCTGGATTTGGAGTCAGCTACTTTTACAGTGTGTGTTCTGTCAGTAAGCCAGTTTGCAACCCATCGAGTGATGTAGGGATTAATGCCCAGCTTAGTAAGTTTATCTATGATTCCAGAGTGGGGGATAGTGTCGAAAGCCTTGGCGAGGTCCAGGTAGGCTGTGTGAACCACCTTACCCTCGTACATGGCTCTGGAGATGGATTCGAACAAGTTGATCAGGTTCAGGAGGCAAGATTGGCCCTTCACGAACCCAAACTAGTGGGGTCCAGTGTTTGAAGGTTGCCAATGTCTTTGTTTATAAGTTCCATGATAATTCGTTCCATGTCCTTGCAGATCAGGCTCATCAGACTGATGGGATGGTAGTTCCCTGGATCCAAAGTGGATCCCCCCCTTGTGGAGTGAGATGGCTGTAGCTGTGTGCCACTCTGTGGGCATGAAGCCTGAGGTGAGGCTATGATTAAACATGACACATAAGTGAGGTGCCAGTTCATTTTGTAGCTTATGCAGTACACAGCCCGGGATGTTGTCTGGTCCCATGGATGCTGTATTCATGGCTCTGGAGAGTGCGTTTTTTACCTGAGTGGCCGTGATTACTGGAATTTGGCATTCTTTCGGTATTGAGATGGGCCCTTTACGGGGGTGAGGGGGGTGGGGGACTGGCACTGAATCTATCTGCCAGGATATTGACAATATCCTTGGGATCAGTATATCGAGTGTCATTCTTTTGTAGCTCAGAGCAGATCTAAGTATTGCCATTTAGATTCTTGACATAGCTATAGAATGCCTTGTGGCTGTCTTTAAAATCTTTGGCAATTTTATTTTCGTAACTAGTTTTGGAAGATTTTATGAGGGATCTCAGCTTTCTACTGAGGCTGGTGAGGGAGTTTTTTGAATCCTGGATTCTTCCTCTTTTCTGCAACAGTTTCTTCCTTCTGTTATACAGCTTGTTTGTGGCAGGGGACCAACAGATTGGCTTCCTTTTTTTAGAGGATAGCATCTTGTTTCTATCTGGGATGGCTCGGTCTATGCACGAGTGAATATGCTCGTACGGCACCTTAGTGTAGGATTCAGCAGTTGAATGTCCAGTTCCCATCTGCATAGTTGTCATGAAGTTTGTTACTTCTGACTTGAGAAGCATAAAGCTGGCTTTTGAGAAGTTTTTTATGGAGGTTTCCTTAAAGGGGGGTGGGGGTGGGATGTAGATGTCAAGGGTGATGAGCTTATGGTCTGATCTGAGCAACGAGGGGGTGACCACTGGTGTGGAGCATTGATCTCCCATGTTGGTAATGACCAGGTCTAGAATACTGGTACCCCTGGTAAGACTATGAATTAGTTGCTTTAGGGCATTGGAATTTATCAATTCCAAGAACTGCTGAGCAAAGGTGTTGGTACAGGAGTAGCTTTCCCAGTTAATGGCAGGGTAGTTGAAGTCACCCAGTATTAGGGTGTTTGGTTGTATCTTAATATTTTCCAATATGTTTAGAAAGGTGTAGTGAGGATCTTGGGGCATGGTGGGGGATCTGTAGCAAGTTACAATTTGTATTGCAGTCTTACCTAGTGTTAGCTGCACCTGGAGAATTTCAGATGCATTGTGTTGGGCAACCAGCCTGGAGGTGTGAATATTCTTGGTGAATATGGACACTCCTCCAGCTTTAGAGATTTGGTCCTGGTTTCTTGGCCAAAAAGTGTGGTATGAGTTATAGCCGGGTATTGCAGGGGTGCTCTCTGGAGCTTTGAACCAGGTCTCAGTTACTGCACAGATATCGATGTTCTCCATTTTTAGGAGAGCTCAGAGAGACTGCATCCTGAGGTTTAGACTTCTAGCATTGAGTAGCATTACCTTCAGATTTTACTTGCTTGTACACATTATGGTGGTAGTTTTGTCCTTTGATCCTTGCCTAAAAAACACACTATAGGGGTGGCAAGAGCCTTGGCCAGTAACCTGAGTTCCAGGGGCAACAGGTGCAAACCATCTCTTGTAAAGCATCGTGGTTTTTCGATCATGTCATCCCAGGCAGACAGATACTCGATCCACTTTGAATGACACCAGAAGCTTAGCCAATTATTGAAGTCAATCATTTTCCCTTATACTGTGGTATCATTCTGGGCGATGGCAGGATGCTACTCAGGGCTAGGATCATACATTCCTGGGCTACATGATCCTTGAGCTCTTTTATGTCTTTTTTCATGTAGTCCAGGGAGGTATGTCTCACATCATTCACTCCAACATGGACAATGACAGAGTCATATTTGTACCTGTTGTGGAGTGACTTGAGTGCATGCGTTATGTGGTGGATCCTGGCACCCGAGAGGCAACTAACTGCAATTTTCTCCTTGTTTAGCCTGGTGAGTGGGACATCAGTGTGCCTGACTATAGAGTCACCTATGACTAAAGTGTTGTGTATGTTGTCTTGCTTTGGGGCTGCTGTTGGGTGGCACACTGGTGTTGTAAGCTATGTGACACTTTGGTTGTGTTTGGGGGTGGTGACTGTTTGCGTTTCAGCTTTGGAGGTCTTTGTTGCTTTGGAAGGTTAATGTTAAGAGCCTCCACATATGTGGGTCTTGTGTTGCTAGGTGTGGGTTTTGGTGGTGTGGGTTTTGAAGGACTGTGTGTTGTTTGAGGTGGTGTGTGGGTGTTAACCTTCTCCTCTTGACTGTCTAGCACAATCTTGGCTGGAGAGAGATTTGCTTCCAGTTCGGCTATGTAACTGCTTCTCTCGCAGGTTGTAGTGTTTGGTGGTAGGAGGAGAGGTTTGTCTGTGTACATGAGGCAATTGCTGCATTGCTCCAGTATGCCCAAATTCACCAGGTGGACAGGAGAAATCACCGGAAGCTGACCCTTGGACATGCCTGGTTAGGTGCTTTCTTTGTGTAGTACAACAGCTGATTTCCCTTACTTTTTGTCAGGATACTTGCAATTGTAGGCTGTGTAGTCCCTACGACTATTTTCTCCTTACTACCAAGGAGAAGCAAGTGCTTGTAACAAACTAAGGCTTCCTAGTGCTTTTTAGCGAGTTTTAGAGCAAGTGCTAGTCACGGGTATATAGACTTCAGTGCTACTGTTGATAAACTAGCTAGTTCTAAGGGAAAATTCAAAGAGCAGACTTTCTTGCACCGGGAATATTTAACCTTAGCCCCACGGTGCTGCACGTTGCGCAAATATATGCAAACACGCGTATTTATGCCAGAAAGTTGAAAGGTATAGAAATCAGTCCAAAATGGCCAATACAATTGCAATTTCAGAGCTGGAAACCACTCATCTAGTGTTTGATAGGCAGTACAATGCTCCCACTCTCACTGGTAAGCAGTAGGAGCTCCCTCTACCACAGCAAGGTCTGGATGGCTCTGAATACTGAAACTAAAGTCCTGAAACCAGCAAAGCCTGGAAATTGGACTATTCTAGTTAGAAAATGAGGGAAATTAGCTAACAAGATAGATTTTTTTTTTGGTTAAATCAGGCTAAACAATGCAGTTATACAGTAAATAAGCACAGAAAAGCTAATGCACTTAGAGTGTATAGCCCAGAACAGTAAACTCAATTAAAACTTTGTAAAGTTAGAAATTTGAAAATTTAAACTTTTTAAATAAAGCAAGGCAAGTGCACAACTGGAAAACAATTTACAGACAGAAATACAATGAAATAAGTAGCAAGTCTACTTTTCAAGATTTCTGAGAAGTGCAGGTAATAAAAACGACCAAAATCTGAAAATTCAGCAAAAAGTACTTGCAGTTAGCACAAAACGTCTCTCTTTCTCATTTCTGGTGCTGTAGTAGTCTGCAGGATGCTCAAACAGAATCTTCTGATCTAAAACAAGCTCAAAAATGTGCAAACACGCGTATTTATGCCAGAAAGTTGAAAGGTATAGAAATCAGCCCAAAATGGCCAATACAATTGCAATTTCAGAGCTGGAAACCACTCATCTAGTGTTTGATAGGCAGTACAATGCTCCCACTCTTACTGGTAAGCAGTAGGACCTCCCCCTACCACAGCACGGTCTGGATAGCTCTGAACACTGAAACCAAAGTCCTGAAACCAGAACCTGTGGTTCATCTTTCTAGTGCTACTCAACTACTACAATACTGAAGTGTTTGTACAATCCTCAGTGCAACAGTTTTGCCATATTATTATGTCTTTCAGTATACAGGGCCTCTCCCATAAGTGTATTATACCAACCAGCAAGATGTTGGACTGTTTCCAGTTCTTTTTTATGCAACCTGTATTTGTCTGTTTCAATAGACATTGTAAACCAATGTATACATGGCTCACTATCCTGCAATGCCATTATTTACCTTTCATCTTTTGGTTTCAATTCACCCATCCTTATAACCATTCCGTTGTCAAATCAACATGAGGTTGTTCTGGCGATCTCTTCACTTGCTACAATATTTATGCATTTTCCACATTTCTTTCTCTCTTATCTGATCCTTTTCCTTATATTCCATCTTTTCTTTTTTGGCACATTCAATTGCTGTTTGATTTTGTGTACTTCTGGTTTGATTTCCATTCCCACTTGATACTGAAAAGCTTGTGCTAAACCAAGCAGGGAAGTCATCTTAGACTTCTTCTCACCTTATTTTAAAACCTTCACATTGTTTGGATCTGGTGAGGCCAGCAGATATGTATGCAGTCCCACAATGGCAGACCTAAACATGTAATCAGTTTCAAGGAGACACATACCTAATTGAAATATATAATCTTGGTATACAATAATTTTCATATATCATTTGATAAGCATTAAGCATTTTTCTTGTTCTTCTGTCCAACTAATCCAATACCTTTTGGGATACTGTAAATAAAAACAGGAGGAGCAAATTACTTTATTCCTAGATGTCAAGGCAGTTTTCAGTATTAGTTTTAGTCTTTTGAGGTATTCTTTACTGAATTTTATTTGCATGTTGTTTATGTATTATTGCCTATCCTTCAGTCCCCAAATATTTAAACACTCCCTCCTGCTGATGTTCCTTTATATCACATTCCTGCTCCAGACTGATATTTTCCTGGTGCTGCAGCTTTCCTGCTTTAAACATTTCTTTTGCACATTTATCAAGACCAAGTTACATTCTTATATAATTTGGAAAGTTTTAACTACTTGCAATTGTGCTTTCAAATCCTCAGCTGATGAACTAAACAGTTTTAAGTTATCCACGAAAAGTATATAAGTCTTTAAACAAGGTTGCTTTCTGGGAGTCAAACTGTAACTATGGCCTAATCTGTTAAGTAAACAGTTTAATGGGGACAAAATAGCAGAGGTGACACAGAATCACTCTGGAATATCTCCCTTTGAGTTTTTATTCTTGGGATTATGATATCCTCTTTGCCATGGCTCAGCTGCAAAGTGGTTTAGCATTGTTTCATGGTAACTGCAATGCTATTGATCGATAATGGGTGCATCTTAGTTATTTAAAAACATTATTTTATTCATGAATGTGGGATGCTGTCAAATGCTTTGCTTGTAATCTATCCATACCATACTTGGATTCTCCCCCTTTTTACAATTCTCTACTATGGCTTTATTTAGCAACAAATGATTCTTTGTTCCATATGACTTTACTTTTGCTACCCTTTTGTTCTATTGCCATACTTGATTTTTTCTAAATGACTATTACCTTTGTCTGCATCAGTGCCACTATATAGTTTGTAAATTGCTGGAAGGCAAATTATTAGTCCATATTTTACAGGATTGCTTGCAGGTTCACTCTTAAGGAGGAGTGTCACTTCTCCTGTTGATAAATAGGTTGGTGTCTGTTTGGGATGCACATATAAGTAACTGTTGCTCAGGGCTAAATTTTGTACTTTTCTTAATTTTGTTTCAGTTTCTGTGGCTGATACTTCATCCCATTTTGTATCCGGTATATTAGAACTTCTTACTCTTTCTTTTCATCTTTTTTATCTATTGAGCCTCTTTGTTATGTCCAGAAGGTCTTCATAAATATTTCTCCAAAATATGTCTATTTTTTGTGTGTTTCTCTCTATTCCTTTTGCTCTATTTCCCAGTTTTCTATAAAATTTCTTGAGTCATCAATGAATTGCTTATTTCATATTTTCCTTTATATTTATCTGCATATCGTCCAAGTTTTTCTGCCTGTGCCTATATTTTCAGTTTATTATTTGCAATAGTGTATTATAAATCCTGGTCTGTTTTGATATAGTACATTGCTTTTACCACATTGATCTTTCTAAATATTTTTTATTACCTGTTCCCTCTTCAATATTATTCTAATAGCAATATTTCTTATATTAAATGCTTTAAAGTTTTCTCTCTTTGATGCTCCCATGGTGACCTTTATTTGTTTTCCTTTCCTTTCCCTCACTGATCTATATTTTTGAGGTATGACTTTAGCTGTTATTAATTTAACTGCACAGTAATATATCCTGTTTATTTCCGTTATATCACAAGAATTTATCAGTCCTAAATGTCGTGTTATTCTGCTTTACCAAACTTCTAACATTTTGGGTCTTATTTATTTTCTGTAATCTATTTCTTTCATTGATCTTAATATTTCTATCCATCTATTTTAAATCAAGCGGCTCTTCCCTTAAATCATTTTCTTCTAGACTGAGAGCACCTTCTTTGCTTGCCATTTCCTATAGGTATTCAACAGAATGTTCCAGAACAATTTCCTGTGACAGATCCGCTTCAGATGCACCCTGTTTCATCTGCTGTTCCTTCATATGGGAGTTTGTTTGCTGATCACCTTGCAACATTGTCTGTAACAAAGTTGCTACTGTTTCCTTTCCCTTTCCTTGTTGAATAACTTCATCTGAACTTTTGCACTGGTCACTTACAGAAGGCTACAAAGCATCACTATGTGACAAGTCTTCAGCTACCTCCTGTTCTACCTATTTCTCCTTAATCTGGGTATGCATTGTTCCATAAAACTGAGATATTTCCTGTATCAGATTTTCTACACTAAATCATTCACTTTGTAGATAATCCATTACTTCAGATTGTTTTTGTTTAATTTGTTCCTTACTATTCCTCTTTTCTACTTGCCCTCATTGTTTTATTTATTTATTTTGTATTGTGAAATTTTCTATGTCAGCATGCCTTTGCCTGTATTTCTCTTCAAGTATGTTTGGTGCTGCTTTTTTTTTCATATTGATCAGTTTTGTTTTTGTCTTTGCCTAAATATTACACAATATCACATCTCTTTTTCTATCCCTTGTACATACTTCTTCAGATACTTCCTGCTCCATTTCTCCTTAATCTGGGGTCTCATTATTCCATCATGCTGTGACATTGACTGTGCCAGATTTTCTATACTAAATACTTCAATTTGCAGATAATCCATGATTTCAGTTCCTATCTGTTTAATTTATACCTTCCTAATAATCTTTACTATATTTATTTTATTTATTCATTGCATTTGTTTACCGAGAAAGTCCACTGTGCCTATAAAAAAACATTTTCAGTGGAGGCCCAGGAAGGAAAGCTTCGACAAGAACATAGATGCAGAAAAAAATTAAACATTAATTGGTACAGAGGTAGAAACAGTGTTACACATAGTGGTTACTGTAATATATACAGAATATATACATAAGTCCTCCTTTGTTTTCTTATTTTTGTATTGTAAACTTTTCCATATCCAGGTACCTTTGCCTGTATTTCTCTAGAAAAATGTTTGGAGCTGCTTTTTTGTATTGATTGAGTTAGCTTTCTCCTTTACATAAATATTGCACCATACCAGATCTCCTTCTTTTTCCCATGACCATGTTTCTTTTTTATAATTTTCAAAAATCTCTGGTTGTTTTTCATATTTGATTTCCTCTGTCCTTTCTTTTTTCATATGGCTCAAAATTTCTTTGTTTATGTAATGTTTTTCATGGATCTTTTTTTTTTTTAATTAATGCAATTTTTTATTTGAAGCTGTTGACATTTTTCTTGTGCACGTATTTTACTTTCCTCTAATTTCTGTCTTACTCTTTCTGGATATCTTCTAGCTGTAAATTCTGGGCTTCTTGCATAGTGATAACAATACATAACTCCCTCCTTATCCTCCGTAGTCTACTCTGTCATCTTTATTGGTCTTTTTTGGCCTGCCAGATTTTGTTGTTTATGGACTACTACTTCTTCTACAACAGTGTGTGTGTGTGTGTGGGGGGGGGGTCATGCTCTTGAGCCTTGACTGACCCCCATTGTAGGAATGTTTATATGTCTTTAGGATTCAACACTGACATTTCTTCAAGTCCTGGCAGCAGTGCACACACCAGGATTGGACACTTTGCTATCCTGAAACCTGTGCACTCGGCTGTCTTTTTTATTATTTTTACCTTACTTCTCTCCACGTTATATGTTATATAAGATAAAGTCTATATATCAGTGTCATCTTGGTGAGATTTTGTAAAAACAGGGTCCACCACATGATGTCAATCACCAAGACTTGAGGATGAATTCAATTTCAGCAATACTACTCTGCTTTTTGAACTGATTTCATCTTCTCTCTATTCAGACTCTTTGTAAGGCTGACTATGTACCTATAATCCATTAGTCTCCTGAATTCATTGTCATTCATCAATACCATACATTTACCTAACTTGGTAGTGATAAAGAGAGAATATTCTACTTTTATAAGAGTTACTTTATCAAATTTCATTGGTTTCTTTATCAACATTTAGGTTGAAAACTACGTTTTATTAGACAAAACAATCTTATTACTAGTTAAATTTGTGTCTTCCCCAAATTTAAGACATGCTGTTTCAGTTGAGGAAAATTCGTGTGTGTTTTCAGAGATCTATACATTATTAATTATGGGGCTGGGCTGCAGAGTTTTAAACAGTGCTTAATTACCCTGTAACCTTTCAATTAAGAATCACTCTGAAAATTCCATTTACATAAATTACTTGAGAGTTTGTTTGTGACTTTCGGCTTTTCCCGGTTAGGGGTCGCCACAGCGGAACTCCAGTCCACTAATGATTGGCAGTAGATTTTTTACGTGCCGAGTTTGCTAGCCCTGACGCACACCCTTTAATGAAGGTAGGCCCATTCACGCATGTTTCCACACAGAAGACGCTCTAGCTGAGAATCATAAATTACTTGAGAGTGCCCTTCTAAATTTGTCACTTGATAAGATATATATCATTAAACTTTCCTGTTCACTTCTGGTTCTAAATAAAAGTTTAAAATATGTTTGAAAGTACACATTAGGGAGCTTTCCTTTTTATTTGGATTAAATGAGCAGTTATAAAACATATTTGTGTCTCAAAAACAGCCAAACTGTAGGAAGAAGTTCTTTTTGATAGCTTTTCATAGTCGATATAATCCGCACATTCGATGCCCATATACATCTTAAGTGACTCCCCTTTATGTTGTGAAAATGCTTCTGCAGTCTAAACAGATAACACAAATCATATGTAAATTCCAGAAAATGTCATAGAATGAAAGGTTTGTGAAGCCCATAATTCATTTTCAGATGTTTTCAGAGGAAGGCCAAACACTGGAAATGTTTATAAAAATAAATTGCAGAAAGGAGAGGAATAACTTTTAAGAAAATTCCATAAAGGTAAGACAGGCAAGTGTCTGCATACACACCCACAATCGGAGTAATAAGTAGAGATATGTAAACATGTTTTAAAGTTTCCCATTTTTCTGTGTGCCATATAGCTACAACATTCCCATCCATCAAGTTATCTAGTCCACACAATTATTATTTTTTAAATAAGAAAGTGCTCAAATTATCTTACAAACTCCTAGTTTTTATTTCAGCTAAGGCAGAATATTGAAAAAAAAAATGTTTCTTCATTTTATGAGATGTGCTAAATTTATAATTGTAGGTACATACACACCTTGGAAAACCCTTAATATATGACCCTTCTTGAGTTATTAGAAAGCTACTGATCTTACTTTGAACTTTGAAAAACAAGTTATGGACTTACCATAATGATAGCTCCATGTTGTCAGATTTTTGTCTGGTTCTATGAATGGGATGTCCAATCTAGTATGATACTACCTCAGTACCTTATACCAGAATATTGAATACGAGAGATCTGCCTCTTTCCCTACCCATAATTCCCTCCTCCCAGCTGATTTACCTCAGCTTGAGTTTGCTGACTGATTTCTAAGGATTTCTAATAACTGCAGGAAGAAATAAAGAAATGGGATATGGTAACGCTATCCACTGTTGGAAGAAAGAGGAATATGAGCCACATTGGGTCCCATCAAGGTCTGCTTGAGCCCCATAAAATGTAAAATGACAATTTGGAAAGGGGGGATGAGGGAGGGAGGGAGGGAGGGAAGCTGAACCAGATAAAAATAAGACAACATAGATCTATCATTATGATAAGTACATAATGTTTGTGTCCGATGTTGTCTATTTTTGTCTGAGTCAATGAATGGGACAGATTCCTAAGCTACCTAAAAGGACCTGGGTGGTCCCAAAGAAGGACATTCATGAGAATGGCAGAGCTGAAAGATGTGTGAGGTCTAGACTGCACATCCAACTTGTAATGAGGTATAAAGGTTTAAGGTATGACCAAGTTGCTGTTGCTGTTACTGAGAGGTACTCTTCACAAATGCTGTTAAAGTCACCACTGCTCTGGTACAGTGAGTTTTAGGTTTAGACAGTAAAGGCAGCCCCCTTGTCTAACAAAGGAAACGCAATCTGCTAGCTACCTACAAAGCATACTTTTTATACATGTTGTTCTAATTTTGTCTTGGAGAAAGATACAAACAGCTGGCCTAATTTTCTAATGCCTTTGGTACAATGTAAATAGAACATGAGTTGTCTGTGGACATATAAGGTATGGTGGGTGTGTTCTCCCTTGTTAACAAAGTTTGGAACGAATATGAGTAAATCAATTTGTTTATTCAAGTTTGATTCTGATGCCACCTTAAAAAGGAAGGAGAGATTAGTTCTCAGTGAAACTCTGTCCTTGTGGAAAATAAGGAAGAGTGGCTTGCATGAAAATGCTTGCAGTTCTGAAACTCATTTTGCTGAAATAACTGCAATCAGAAAGATAAATCTTCCAAGAGATAAGTTATAAATCTGTTAATGCTGCAGGTTCAAAGGGGTTTTTGGTCAAAAACTGTAGTAAAATTGTAACATCCCAAGGTATAACTGGATCTCAAACAGGTGGTCTAAATAAAACATTTCCTTAAGAAAAACTTTGGTCACCTTAAGAGATGCAGTAGACAAGTCATTATTTCTTATGTAAAAGTTGAAATGGTAGCCATCTGGACTTTAATAGTAGAGTAACTGGAACCTTCTTTAAAAAGTTCAGAGGAAAATCAGGTATCACTGGTAGAGGGGCGGGAAAGCGTCTAAGTCTTTTGAGGATGCACAAATAGAAAACATTTTTCATTTGCTTTTGTAAATCTTTTTGGTTGATTCCTTCTGAGAAGCAGAAATTATGTGGACTTCAGAGGAAGAAAGCCTGGCATCTCTGGCTGTTTTTAGAATTGGAGAAACCATGTGGTTAGCTTTAGGGAGTGGAGATAAGGTAGAGGTATCCTGGATAGATGATTGAGAAGATCCAGAAGAGGTTCTGGTACTCATGGTGGGTGCAGAAGATGAAGCCAAAGAAAGAAGGAACCTTACCCGCCGAGGCTAAAAAGGACAATGAGGATTACATTGGTCTTGCAATTGCTGGCTTTCTGAATAAACTTCATGAGAAGGGGGACAGTGGGAAATGTAAAGGAAACTGAGGAGCCAAAAATAGATCACAGTATCCCTCAGTGACTGTCCCTGAGGAGGGATGAGGTCGAGTCATCAGCTACATTGGCTGTTGGTAAGAAGGAAAGAGGTTGGAGCAAGGTTGGCCCTAGCAGCTGAAAATCTCTGTTGCTGCTCTTTGTTTGAGAGACCACTCACAAGGTAATAGGATAGTCATGCTCAACCTGTCCAATAATATACTGGGTGTCCCAGGAATGTGCTTTTCTACTAGAATGTGGTTTAAAGATATCATCCATTACCAAACTCACATGGCCTCTTGGCAAAGAAGGTATAAATGTGTTCCACCTTGATTGCCGATGTACCAAACCACTGACATAGTGTCTGTGAGAACAGAAATCACACACTTGGATAGGAGGTCCTGAAAAGCCTGCAAAAGGACTAGGAGGACTGCTTTCATCTCCAAGACACTGATGTGAAATTTGACCTCTGTTCATGACCATGTCTCCTGAACATCCTAGACCGAGTCATTACCAACATGAGTGACCGGTGTTCCACACCTGAAGTCAACTCCTCATTGGTCTGATCCAACCATAAGGTAATCACCCTAGATATCGACATCCCGGCCCCACCCCCCCATTAAGGAAACCATGGTAAAAAATTTCTCTAAAGCCAACTTCATGCTTCTTAAGACAGAAGTGGCAAACGTTATGACACCCATGCAGATGGACAATGCAGTTAAGACTGCTAAATCATACACAAATGCACTCTGTAAGCACGTACATGAGTGCATGGATCATGCTATCCCAAACAGAACCAAGACACTATCCTCCAAAAAGAGGAAGACAATCTGGTGGTATCCTGCCATAAACAAACTGTACAACAAAAGGAAGAAAGTGTTGCAAAAGAGAGTAAAATCCCATGAGTGGAGGAGCTCCCTGGAAAGCCTCAGTAAGAAGCTTATAAGATCCTCCAAAGCTAGCTACAAAAATAAAATCACAACTGATTCTAAGGACAACCACAAAGCATTCTATAGCTATGTCAAGAATCTCAATGGCATCACCCAGATCTGCTCTGAGTTACAGCACAATGGCACAAACATTACTGAACCAACTGATATTGTCAACATCCTGGCAGATAGGTTCAGTGCTAACCTTACCCCCTTCTCACCCCCTAAAGGGCCCATATCTATACAGGAAGAATGCAGAGTACCTGTAATCACAATTTCACAGGTAAAAGCTGCACTCTCTAAAGCCAACAACACAGCATCCATGGGACCGGACAACATTCCAGGCTGCATTTTATATGAACTTCAGAACGAGCTGGTTCTCCACCCAAGCATCATGTTCAATCATAGCCTCACATCAGGCTTTGTGCCTACTGAGTGGTGCACAGCAACAGTTATCCCACTCCACAAAGGGGAAGCCACCATTGATCCCGGGAACTATCGCCCTATTAGCCTGACGAACCTGGTCTGCAAGGCCATGGAATGTATCATCATGGAACTCATAAACAAAGAAATTGGTAACCTTCAAACTCTGGACCCCACCCAGTTTGGGATTGTGAAAGGCAGATCATGCCAGCTGAACCTGACTGACTTCTTTGAGGCAGTCACCAAAGCCATAGACGAGGGTAAGGTGGTTCACACAGCCTATCTTGACCTCGCCAAGACTTTCAACACCATCCTCCATTCTGGAATTATAGCTAATCCAAAAAACAAATGCTTGGTGCTGATACCCCAACCAGAGAACAACGATTGAGAAGCCACAAAAACAAAAGAACTCTGGAACGGTGCTGTTATATATCCAAAAATTTTAATAAAACTGCCATAAAAAACATACAAACTTCTGAGAGGTAAGCGCTTTCGGGTGTTAACCCTTCATCAGACAAAGGTAAAATGGTGCAGAACACAATTTAAATAAGAACACAGCCAATGAGCAATTAGTGAAATCAATTCAGTAAAAAACCCACCTATTTTTTAAGGTGGGTTTAATAGGAACAACATCATTGAGCCCTGGATTCCTATGTGCCATAAACTCTAGGATCTTCCTTGACTCTATCTGTTCTGTGTAGTGTTTTATATCACCTCCCCTCTTGTTAAGCCTTACATTGACTATGGCCCTAAAAGTAAAACAATGTGTAGGATATTCACTAATATGTCTGAACAAAGCATTATGTGTGTCCTTGTTTCTTATACTAGAAAGATGTTGCAATATTCTAACTTTGAACATATTATTCGTCTTGCCCACGTAAAAACATGGGCAAGACTTACAATTAGCCAGATACACTATATCCTTAGTCCTGCAAGTGGCTTTAGCTTTCAACATATAGGTCCTATTAGTAACAGGTTGTATAAAAGAGACATCTTGAGAAATATAAGGGCAGGCCTTGCATCTACCACAAGGCTTGCTACCTACAGATAAAGCAGGGATATAAGATAAACTAACATGTTCCCCACATAGAATGTCTTTTAGACTCTTATTCTTCCTATATCCAAATACTGGAGTTGGCCCTATTATGGTGTTGATTCTATCATCACTAGTAAGGATGTTCCAGTTGTCCCTTATAATTCCAGTGATATCTTTTATATCACTACTATAAGTGAACATAACCTTAAATCTAGCGTCCTGTTTCATTTCTCTTGAAGGTATAGCTAAGTCCCTAGCAGGCCTAGATAACC
>NC_056725.1:946853266-946873266 GCF_019279795.1 Protopterus annectens | reverse complement strand
TACAGATATTTTCCATCAATGAATGCTTGAACAAGACAGCAAATGTTGAAACAGATCAAGTGAAATGTGTCGTTTTCTTGGTTGAAAAAGATAAGCCTTTACAATTATAGACACAAGTCATACAATCAGACATCCACATAGAAAGGGTGACTTTGGAAACTTTGGACACTAATTCAGTTTAAGAAAATAACACATAGTGTTGAACATCTTTACATATAGGCCTTGTGTGTACAACTAAAATCTCAGTTGACAATGTACATCCAAAGTACACTGAATGTATTCCTCTTTGTCTGAATGATCATTTAAAAAGACTGGCAAATGTATAGACTGATTCAAGACTGACTCCATGTCTACTTTAGTTATAAAGATAGGATTATTTCTAAGGATTACTCTTTCCTTGTTGAAAACCAAATAAGAATGCTTGTATGACAAGGCCTGTAGCTCAGAGGCTTGTCTGGAGGAAGTAACTGATACAAAAAACAAACTTTTTGTAGCACTATTTAAGATTTTTTTTTAATTCTGATGAAGTTCTGGTGTTAAACAGTGATGAATGAAAGTGCACAATCTGAATCAAACATGTGGCTGTGTCCTATGTCCCTACTAGTTTGTTTTTTTTAGTTACTTGTTAATTTAGCACATTGGTTGGAAATCTTTTTTCTGTTTTTCTTCAGAAACTTCCAAGATAGAAATTGCAGGATGGTAGAAAAGCAGTTTTTTTTTTTTGGTGGTGGTGGGGGGGGGGTTGTTGCATAACAGTTTGCAGCCACAGAGTAAGATCCTAAGGAAGATATGGATACTTGACTGGAGGGTCTCAGTGGAAAGGTAGCTTTGAGAAATACTTTAGAAATCTTAAGGGACACTTTAACACATGAAATTTATTCAGTGTGAACATTTGAGATAGCTGCCATTTGTATCCTGATGGAACAATAACTTACTCCTGAATGAAAAAGGCCTGCTAGAAAATCCATTAGGTACTTACGTATTATCGCAACCAGATTTCACGGTTGCGAAAATAGCATACTTCAACTGAAACGAAGCCATGCAACACTGTAAAGTGTTACTGAAAGTCCTTACTGCTGATGGAAAAGTGTGGGTTACCTTCAGGAAGAGCAGAAAGTTTATAAATCCTCTTCCTGATTTACATGCTGTACAGATGCACACTTTAATTGTCAGGGCTGGCATAGTACGCGCTGAATTCTGCAGGACTGCAAAACAGGTGTAACAGCAAGTTTAACAAAGTGCCCCTATTATATTGTGCCGGTTACATTTAACAAATGTGATGTATTACTAAATAAACGCAGACCACAAGGTATGCCAGACTTCACAAAACATAACGGTTCTGACTCATGGATGACTACTGCTGTCAGTAAGTAACAGCAAAAAAAAAAAAAAAAGGCCGGAAAATACTAACTCCAGGAAACAACTGGTCACTGTAACATCTTTCATCCCTTGGGCTCTACATTTTGCTATTAATAAATCAGGTTTGTGAAATTTTAACCACATAATATAGGGACGGATTTTAACACTGGCTCTTACACTCTTTTTTACAACCTGGAGCAATCTGTACTTACACATTCCATTTCTCAGTACGATAGCAGTCATGACTTTTCAAGCGTGCGTCTGTAATGCACACAAATCAGACAGAGGATTTTATAAATTGTTTGTCCTGAAGGTAATCCAAACTTTCTCATCAGTAATAAGAACTTTGAAGAACATGTTACACTGTTTCATGCCCTCGTTTCACTTGAAGTTTCTAAATTTCGCAACCGCAAAAATCTGGTTGCGATAATACATACGTACCATCCATTAATATTGAAGGGAAGCATAAAAAGGATCCAGATCTTCATCAATAGACCAGGCAGAGATTATTTCTATTTACTCATGTAATTTTTTTTTTTTTTGAGTGAAAAGCTTTTTTTTTAAACAAATAAGATTTGGACATCCCTAGAGGGTAAAAAGAGTCATGGACTTGGAGAAACCATGCTGCTAGTTTCAGGGAATTGGTGTCCTGGTGAGCCTTGCCAAATGGGTGAAATGGGAGATATAGTTTGGGATCCAGGACCTCTGGTGGTTGTAACATGTGAAGCTAGATGTATGGGAACCAAACTTGTCATGGCCAAAAAGATACAATGAGAATCACTTCGCCTTACACATGGGGCTTTCTGTTGGAGCTTTATTATTAATGGAATTGGAGGTAAGGCATACAGGAGACCAGGTGCCCAAATATGGACTAGACCATCCTTTGGTGACTGTCCCTTTTGAGGGCTGAGGGCAAAGTAGTTGCTGCATTTTGAATTAGTAGGATTTTAAAGTGGATGCAGCAAGGCTGGCCCTAGTGTCAGAAAACGTTTACTTCCACTGTCCTGTTGAGGGACCACTTGTGATCATGAGGTTGCATTGACTCAACCTGGCTACTATAATATTGGTTAGGGCTGGCATTGCTCTTAAAAAGTGTTGTGAGAATATTGCCCATTGCTACACTTTTGTGGCCTCTCACCCTAGCAGTTAAGAATGGGATCTCACTGGTTGTTGATATACTAGGCTACAGTGGTGTTGTCTGCTGGGTAGAGATCACAACCAGAGGAAATGGAAGGAAGTTCAGAAAGCCCATGCAACACCAGAAGACTGCCCTCATCTCCAGACCAATAATGCGGAGGTGGGCCTCCATTTTGGTCCATGTTCCTTGATCCAAACTCCCTTTGTAATGCCACTTCACCCTAAAAGGGGAAGCATACATGGCAACTGTGGCCATGAGTACCAGTAATACAGACATACTTGATGGACAACAAGGGTATTCATTCACAAAGACATGTGACAGTAACACAGAGTCGATAGTATGATCAGATAATGATGAGGAGGTTTGGCTGAAAGAGACCATTTGACTGAGTCTCCACTAAAGTCCTCTCATAAGGAACCCTGCAAGAGGAACAAAGAAGCCCAGAAATCAAAGAATTACAGATGCTGGTAGGATGTGAAATCTGAGAATGCCTTCACCTGTAAGAGAAGAGAAGTCAGCACTGACTGCAGCAATCTCACAATCTGAGTCACCAATATTATAAGTGCCTACCTATGAATTCTAGGGATTGAGTGCGTTGCAAACTTGACATTTCATAGTTTAATTAAATGCTAATGAATCAACAGCAGTGGTGTAAATAGTCACTTGCTAGCATTAAGGAATTTAGGTATGGGAACATTTGAAACTCTTGCATTATGTGATGTGTTGCTACTACCACTACCATGTATTTGATGTACATCCAGCAGGCTGTGGAAAAGACACAGTTCAATGCTTTGAACTGATAGTGACTGTCTCCCAGCTGCAAGTGCAGAAACACTCTGGACTGCCAAGCAATCATCAAATGGTACTAGGCATCCTTAAGGTTTATCAAGCAGATCCAGTCTCCCTTCATGAGTAGAGGAAGAATGGACTAATTACAACTATCCAGAATGTTCTCTTTGTAACATAAGTTTTCTATTCATTGAGTTCCAGTATTGGCCTTTTGTCCTCTTTTCTTTCTGAGACTAAAAACAATGTTGAGTAGACGTATGATCCTTTGTGGTTTGATGGGACCTCTTGAATGACTCTTTTTTTTTCTCTGACAAATGAGAGAGTTCTTGGTCTGCAAGTCTTCTTTGATGTGGTGGAACATCTAGAAGAAATTTGTAAGAAAGGGTCAGTTTGGACAAAAATGGAACTGTGTAGCCCTTGTATATGATTTTTTTTACCCAAGATTCCTGTATGATAGCCATCCAATTTTGAAGATAATGAGATAAGCATTCCCCAACCTCCTCCAGAGGGGTGCAGGTGGGCAAACTTTCAGAAATGCTGGATGAATATGTCAGAGAAATCATTGGGTATTCTTTTCCTAGTTGTTGTTATACCCTGGTGTACTATTTTGTGCTTATTTGTACCCTGTACCTAGGAATTCTGCATTAAAGTACCTATTTTAAATGAAATAATTTCAGTTAACATATAAAAGTTACACAATATTTTCTGAATAGATCTGCATCAGTGAAAACTATATCAACAGGTGCTTACTTCTACTGTTTTTAATTGATTTGTTTAACTAGATAAGCCCATTATACATAAACGCCTGTTACCATGAGTTAGCCCAGAGCTCTATGTATTTGCACCAATCCAAAGTATTTAAGTGAAGAGTAAAAGAATAAAATTCATCACTGAGTTATCAGCTGTTCTAATCTCCTGGTGAGTGCATTCAGAAATGTAAATGGATAATCTGCTGCCCTGGGCCAATCCCTGATCTGGTGCTGCTACCCACTCACCCTCAGCCCATCAAATGAACAGCTAATAAAAAAAGGTCTGCTCCCTTAGTCTGGCATTTCAAGCCACATCCACTTCTACTTCCAGTCACCTCAAATCTTCCAAAAAACAAACAAAGGACTTTTATTACTTTTTTAATTGTACCAAGCTGATTGCTGCACTAGTAGTAAATAGCTGGCTAGAGCTCACTGCACAAGAGCACGGAAGTGCCTTTCTGTATGGGCATTACAAAATGCCAGTACAGAAAAAGGCCACTTCTCAATCTCTCACCCTAACTCTTGCACCCGGTTGGCCTTCATCCCACCCTTGCTACCCTTCTGAGTGCATTTTGCTGTGAAAGACAGAAGATTATTTCAAAAGCTGAAGTAATTGTAAAATCTGTGATAGTCCGTATAAGGTATTACATCATATATGTATATCAATGGTACTTCTTCATTTTTGCTGGTAAATACCCAGGATATCATATCTCTCTCTGCAGATATTAGTATGATGTACTACAAAACATGAAGAACATACTGCAGATGAATGAGAAAGCTACATTCTTCTGGCATTTTGACCAATTATACAACTTTAAAGCAAGGTGAACCAAATCAAAGATGTGAGACACATGGCCACATCAAATAACTGGGCATTAAAAACTCATAAAATATTATACAACAGCTAAAGTGTGCACACTGCTGGGGCTCAGTAGTTTGCAGACTAATTTCTGATGCTAACTTGTGAGAGGAGACAGAGTCATAGCTAGCAATTTTTGCACAATGTGACTTTCCCTGATCTGGTGAACCATCATAAAAAAAAAAAAGAACAAAAGGAATGAAAAAGCTTTTTTTTATTTTAAATTGCAGTAATCCTACAGTTGCTACATTTGTAGTAAGTAGTTTCTACAGTTTATACCCCATATGGAGAACTATAGTGCTTTAGTCATGTTCACAAATCAATTCTGCCATTTGAATACAATGCCAATAACACTGAACCCAGAAGTCTGCCTCCTTCATCCCTCCCTAACTTCTCATCTGAAAGGATAAATGATGCCCACTTCAGAAGCCATCTTTCTAATGCGATAGTAAAACTAGCTACTCAGTTACTTGATTTGCTGTTAGTTCAACCCTTGACTCTATGGACCCCATCTGCCCATGAGGCAGTGACCATTGGAGCTTCCCCTTGCAGTGGAGACTCTATCATGAGAGGAATTGAAGGTAAAATGCTTTGATTTCTTGAGCCAGAGGTGTTTCCTTCCCCTTTAATTCTTGATGTAGGATCACTGTATGTTAGAAAAAAAATGAATTCCAATGGCAGAAAGCATTTTGCCATTTTATTCACTCTTCAACAATGCATCTTTGACGTCTGGACCAAAGATAGATGATCTATCACAGGATACATTCACATTCAGGAAAGACACTTTAAAGTTGTCCACAAAATCACATGATCTCAGCTTGGCATGGCAATGGATAGCAATGCCAGTACCTGAAACTTTGAATGCACCATCAGCTTTACTGGATACAAGCCTCATGGTCACATTGGTAATAGACAACATAGTAGCTGGTTGGGATTCCGCTGTCTTCCTAATGCCAGCAGTTTTAGAACTCCTGAGGTGATTTAGCATCTTATTTGCTAGTTTCCTCTGGAAACTCATAATATAAGAAATATAATTTAATGCTCAAAGTGAAAAGATTCCAGAAGTACAGACATGCTTCCCAAAATGATTCTCAGTTTTGGATTCTCTTGTAGCCAGGTGGACTTTAGATCTCTCCACAGAGAGCTCTTTTTTGGTGGCTGCTACAATCACAATTGAAAGAAAAAGAGGTCTTTTACTTCAGTGAGGATAATCCTTATGAAGGACAAGCACCTTATTCAGTTGCAAGGGATCAGTTCTATGACATCAGGATCCCACCAAGTTGTTTGTGAGACCACATTAGTGAGGTAATCTGCAGATGGGAACACCTAGTAAGTAGAAGGGTCAGCTCTGAAAGCCTCAAAAACACCTCATCTGTGGAAGGCGTATCAGTCATCCAATTCCCCGTTTGTCACAGCAATTCCGTTAACTCACCAAATGTGGTGTCCTCAGAGTGAGTTCTAGAGACCCTGTTCTTTCATCAAGATGTTTGTCTCTGTAAGGGACTTCTGAGGTATTCCAACTGCCTTCTTTTACACTTGCACTTTCTGTGCTCCTCAGGTTGAAATGGAGCTGAAGAATCAAATGTGCTTCTAGTCCCTTTAGGATGGGAAGGGTTGAGGTTGTTAGAAATGGACTGGTCTTGGGAAGAATGATGAATGCTTAAGGTTACAGATACATGAGACAGTCTGGGGGAACTGTGGTATCAGAAAATCCCCTTCCTGTACTGATTGATGGGGCTACTATCTTCTCAAAGGTCTCAAAATCCAACATTAGAAGTGATAGCACCGGGAAAGGTGCTCTGTAATTTGGACCCAAGTCTAAAATAGAAGGATCAGAAGAATGCACTTCCAAGGCCAAGGGACCAGATGGATCTGAAGCCAAGACAGGTGATGAGGTGTCAAGGGGCAAGGTACCCAATGTCAAGGATGGGACTAAATACATTGTAGCTAACTCAGATCCTGGCTATTTGGCATCAACTCCACTGCTCTAGGACCCACTCTTCTTCAAAAGTTTCAGAGTTGAATGAAACAGAGGAGCTATCAATGTCATTGTCTCCAGTACTGTCAATGCCAAGAGAGGAAAGATCTGTGGAAACCACATCTCTCAAACTCCTAGATCTAAAATCATAACTGGGGAAAGATAGAAAGAAGGGGAAGTAAATGGGCCAAATCTGTCAAATGTTAGAGTACAAGGAGAGGGGAATACTCCCATATCAATCTGAGCCTTCACAAAGGCTCTCAACATCCTTTCCCAATCCATGTTGACTAAACTTTTAGAAGATCTGATGAACATGGTGGATGATGCAGAGTGGTCTTGAACTCACAAAATATGAATAATCCCTTTCTGAAGATCATGAGCCTGGAGAAGAAAGTCTCTTTGGAGAGTGATCTGAGGGGATAATAGTTTCAGAATCACTGGAGGATGAAACTGGAGGCTGTGACTGATTATGATCTAAGTATGTTGAAGCTGAGAATGGAGAAAGTTGAGGAGATAATATTAACAGCTGGGGCAGACAGAGTTGGAGAGACTGCTAACCTTTCCTCTTCTCTTTCTCCTTTCCTCAAATCCTATCTTTGCTGCTATCTCTATCTTTATCTTTGTCCCTCTCTTGGTCTCACTCTCCTTTTTCCATAGAATTTGAAACATGCTTTTAAACACCTTTAGGCTGCTGAGTGGTCAAAGCCATAATGGAAAAAGAGACAGATGAATTCCTTGATGAAGTCAGGAAAAGGCATCTTAAAATTAGCTTGTTTTTCCTTTCCAGAGCAGTCAGATGGCCAAAGGAAAAACAAATGTCACACGAGAGATCCAAATGTTAAGGACCTATGCAGACTACACATTGAGGGTGAGGGTCCTGAAGAGGAATTCTGTGTCCACATTTGAGCCACATTTCAAAACATGAATCCTTGTCCATAATAACTGAAATGGTGTTGCAGATGATGTGTGCACAGCCGTGAAGAAAAACAGGTTTGAATAGGCCTCAGTAGTGAATGGAAGACAATTTGAGGTAAATTTGTGAGAGAAATAGTGCCAAAGTATGAAGATGAACCAGATAAAGTATAATTAATACTCAGATTTATGAAAAAGGAGTTTACTATAAAAAATAACTACAATTATCTTAAAAAAATGCTTGAGCAGAGCTCTGGAGAATCTTGTCAATTTTTCATAAAACAGATGAGATCTGAAGAATATTCCTAGTACAATGTCTTTTGGAAAAGGGAAAGTCTGGGGGAACAAAGATGGCTGCCATTCTATAAGCGCTGCAGTACTTCAGCTCTTTAAATACCTGAGAAAAAAATCAACCCTGTGGAGTTATACTTACAGTAAACAAACTAATTGGCAGTTATTACTAATTGACCAGAAGTCACTTTTGGTTCTGAGAAAGAAAAATCGAAAAAAAATACTTGGTAATAGCAGGATTGGATCTGATTGTCAGGTTGACTCTGAACAGAGCACCAAACAAAGGACTGATTGATCTCACTTTTGTAACTTTTCTTTGGGAAATAAATCTTAGTGCAGAATTTCGAAATGTCAAAGGAGGACAAAAATATGGAAACTACAACTTCCAAAACCAAGCTGTCAGCTTTGCAATCACCGGAGAAAGAATCTTTAATCAAGAGACAGAAAACTATCAAACAGCAAGAGACTGCAAAAACAGGGCCATCAACAAAATCTGATCAACAGGTCACAATGGAAGAAATCAAATCAGCATTGCTACCTATACAGGATGCCTTAAAAGAGCTAACATCTCAAACACTTTCATTTAGTGACACATGTAATCGGATTCTCGAAAGAATGGAGAAAGCAGAAACTAGAACTGCTACCAATGAAGACAATATATTAATGCTCACTAAAAGAACAGAGACACATGGAACTGACATTCAAATGATGCAAAATAAAATTCTGGACTTGGAAGCAAGATCCAGACGTAACAATATAATCATTACAGGGATCCCAGAATCTATTCAATATAATGACCTGATCACTTCTATTACACAAATATTCAAATACTGCTCAAGGACTCTGAGGTTGTTAAGCAGATGGTCATAGAAAGGGCGCATAGAGCATACAGAGAATCTCAAGCTTCAAATATACCCACACCTGTTTATGTTAAAATATTGAACTACCAAGATGTGAGCAAAGTACTGTTAACTATTAAAAAATCTGGTGGATCTATAATGTGGCAAAATAATAAAATTTCTATAGCACAGGATTTACCAACACAAATAAGGCAATCTAGACAAATGCTGGCTCCATATTGTAAGTTTATGATTGACACAAATATCAGATTTCAAATGAAATATCCTAATAACCTATTTTTTACTGTGGATGTCATTAAATACTCTGTAAGCACAAGGAAAGAAGCAAGACCTACTTTTCTGAAGATTTTTAAGGCTCTCCCATCTTCAGAAATGTGAACAGTCCATTTTGGCTTTCTGCAGCACCAGGGAGAATGGGATGTTTCATTTACGACAATCTGAGACTTTAAAATCCTTTGTCTGTTCTGTTTCTTGTAGCAGGCCTGGAATTTTATTTTCTTATCTTATCTCGTAGTTCCAGTTGATTGAACTGCCTTTACAGTTTAAATAGCTGAGAAGAAAGAGGAACTGCTGGTGAAGTAAAAAGAAACCTGTTTGGACTTATTTTGCAGGAAAAGGACTGTAAGATAGTGTGTGAAGTCAAAGTGATGCAGGTAAACGCTGTGGAAATGCATTGTGTATTAAAA
Source organism: Protopterus annectens (assembly GCF_019279795.1). Classification (NCBI taxonomy): domain Eukaryota; kingdom Metazoa; phylum Chordata; order Ceratodontiformes; family Protopteridae; genus Protopterus; species Protopterus annectens. The sequence continues at coordinate 946,863,645 of NC_056725.1, read as the reverse complement.
AAGGAGATGGTTATGTGTAGTGGCAGAATAAGGTACTGTAGTTTTTTTTTTTATATTTGTTTTCTCTTTTTTCCTATATCTCCCTTCTCTTTACTCCTTTCCTTTATTCCTGTAGATAGGTGGTATTATTTCTAACTGATAAATGATGTAAAAATGGTTAGTTGATCAGATTTAAACAATGTGCATATAATAATAAAAGAACATAAAAGAAGTTATCTTTTTATGTGTAATTTAAGGCATTTTTTCTTATTTCTTCTCCTTTTGCTGTGCTCCCTTCATGCTTTTTTTTTTCTTTCTTTCTCTTTTTTTTATTTTAACCCCTTGGTTCCTCTCTTATTCACATATGGTTATTACAAATGAAAGTACCATTATAGTTTTATTTTGAACTGCATTGGTTTTCAATATTAATATGTTAGTAGGTAAGTTGTAGGGGAAGAACAAAGCAGATTAAAGTAGTTAGATCATTTTATTCAGTAGATACAGGATGGTGGGAAATGTTAAATAACTGTCTGCTTTCTATGTCAACTAATATTTAATACTGTATAGAACAACAAATTAGAATATTTGCTATTGCTGAATATAAAGCTGAAGTGAATTGAAGTACATTAGAATCTCAGGGTACAATTAGTTTATTTGTATATCCATAAATATGTACAGAGCTGTAGTTACCTATAAGTAGTGTTTAGTAGGGAATGTCAGAATTAGGCTTTGTAGACGTAGAAGTAGTTGTTGTAGGTTTTTTGCATGGGGTTTCATTGTTAAATAATAGAAATAGTAGATTAGTTACTCAGATGGTTTCCAGTAATGTAAAAAACCTATGTTCATCCTGGTCCAGAGGAATAGTGGGTAGGCACTGGGTAGGGATAGGATGGCAGTTTTGCTTCCATACAATTGATGATATGCCAACTTATGTTATTCTAAGGTTGCTCAAAGAGATTAGATATCGAGTTATATTTCTAATGAACGTTAAATGTGTTTAATAGAATCTTGGAATGTCAAAGGACTCCAGAACATGAAAAAAAGAAAGCTGTTTTTTCATTTGTTTCTCAAATCATCAGCATGTTGTATTTTATTACAAGAAACGCATATGACTAATTATCAGTGGGAGTCAGTGAAGGATAAGAAATGGGCTAGGAAGATTGTGACGGCGGAAGGAACAACAAATAGTGCAGGGGTGGCAATTTTAGTTAAGAATCACTTTCAGGGAGATATTAGGGATGTGAAAATGGATCAGGAGGGTAGATGGTGTTTGGTCCTTCTCACATCCAAATGTTATGATAAACCTATAGTACTAATATGTGTATATGCCCCTAATGTTAATCAGCATCATTTCATAGCTTCAATCTATTCCATTTTACAGTCATACAATAATTGCTATATAGTGTTGGGAGGTGACTGGAACTCTTATCAAGATCCTAAATTAGACAAGTTGGGTGCTTCTTCAGCGTTCAATAAACAGGCAATGGTAGCATTGAAAGAATTGAAAATGGATTTCAAACTCTATGACCCTTTTAAACACATACACTCACAAGGGAAAGCAGAGAATTTTACTTATTATTCAACCTGCCATAAAATGTGGTCGAGAATTGACTTTTTCTTAATTTCAGAGGTGTTGATCTCAGCTGACTCTAGTGTTTCTAATCAAGTCAGACAACTCTCAGACCATTCAAAGATGACTTTAACCTTAAACAGTAGTAATATGGATACTAAGAGGCTTCGAGGGTATAATTGGTCCTTGAACCCATATTTACTAACCAAGGAAGATATATTAATGGAAGTCAAGGAGATACTTAAACAGGCATTAAATAATATTTCCCAAAATAGACACCCAATAGATATAGAATGGGCTACAACTATAACACAGCTAAGAGGACTATTTATACAAAAAGCTACATATTATAAAAAATTACAAAAGAAGACTCAATTGGATTTAGAAACTAAAATTCAATTACTGGACCAAGATTTGATGAGGAACTATAATGAACAGACAGAAACTGAGCTATTAAGATGTCAAAAAGAACTATTTTTACTTCATAATAGAAATTTGTCACTTTATGAACAAAGAAATTTAGTTAAATATGTAAATCATATTCAAACCCCCTCGAAAGCATTAGCTCGTATTATTAACCAGATGAAATCAACACGATTAATTACTGAAATACACTATAACAATACTACATATACTGACAAGGCGGATATCATGAAGACCTTTGAACAAATTTTTATCAGATTTATGGTGAGAAGCAGACACTCTTGCAAGATAAAGACAGAAAAGATTTTTTACAGAGAATCACTTTCCCTAATATTGACAAGGAATTTCATAGAGATTTAATCAAACCGATTACAGTTGAGGAGGTGTCCGAAACAATCAAGAAACTGAAGCCTCACAAAGCCCCAGGCCCAGATGGTTTGACCTCGGAATTCTACAAATCTTTTAGTGAGATTTTGAGCAGTGTATTGTCACAGACTTTTAATTATATCACTCTAAATAGAATTAATGATCCTCATTTTAATGCCTCAAGGACAGTTCTGATATTAAAAGAGAAAGGTGATTCCAAAATCCTGATAATTACAGGCCTATATCACTTTTGAATATGGACATGAAAATCATGACATCCATTCTGGCGAGTAGGCTGAAAAGGTAATAAACCCAATAATATCAGAGGAACAGGCGGGGTTTATGGATGGGAGGCAGACCACGGATAATACCTTAACGCTCCATACCTTAATCTCTTATGCGAAATATAAAAACCTGAATTTGTATGCCCTAATTATTGATGCTCAGAAAGCATTTGATAGGGTTAATCTGGATTATTTATTTGATACATTACCTTATTTTAATATACCGCAGGAGTTGATCTCAATGTTAAGGATACTATATAGAAATGCATACACAAATTTATTTATAAATCACGAATGCTCAAATAGGATAAAAATCATAAATGGTAACTGACAAGGCTGCCCATTATCTCCCATCTTATTTAATCTTTACTTGGAGCCTTTATTTTTACACCTTAAGCAAAATGTTTTTTATAATTCTCCTGTACTGTATGGAATAAAGGTTAGGATGGCTGCCTATGCAGATGATTTAAACATATATTGTACCACACCTGTTTCTGATACTACCGATTAGCTGCAATAGAAATCTTTGAGAGAATTTCCAATTACAAGCTAAATTTTAAAAAATCTAAAATATTCCCATTAAAGACACCCACACCTTTTTCAATGCTACCATTAATAGGACAAGTATTGACGGAAGAAAAGATAAAATATCTGGGAATTGTCTTCTCAACTGAAAATAGAGATTTTTTTATTAACAATGTAAAGTCAACTACAGATCAAATAACATTGGATCTTGAAAGATGGAGTAGATTGAAGTTACCGATGATGGCAAGAGCAGCTATCATAAGAATGAATGTTCTTCCTAGAATGTTATATATTTTTAGAGCTGCACAACTCAGAATTACCAAAACATTATTCAAACAGCTTCATATAAGATTGGAAAGATTTCTTTGACAACCTAGGACGGCGAGACTATCATATTAAAAATTGATGGCTCCAAAAATAAGGTGGGGGCTGGAATTACCGGATTTCGAAATGTACTATTTAGTGATTCAGGCCAATAGGCTTTTAAAGACGTCTTACTTCGATAGTGATAATAGAAAATGGACACCCAAATGGGTGCTCTTAACGTACAAGCATATAAATGAAGTGGGAGTCAACGCTAAAGCATTACCCTTTTTAAATAATTGGACAATGAGTAAATATAAGCTAATGGAGCACATCAAAAGTTATCTAACGGAAATTCAAACTCTTTTCGCTTTCTTAAATTTACTAAAATATATGATGGTTTTCCAACCGTTTCATAGGAATCCAAATTTAACAATTGGTGGTCAATTGATTGATCTAAAGAAATTCCCTTTAATCATGGAGTTAACTGTACTCGATTTATATCCTTTTCTAGGAGTACCAGTACAGGATATTTTAAAAGAAATAGAACTCCCTATTTCCTATTTAATTATAGTAAGACAGCTAAAAGACTTGGTTATAAACTATTTTAACAACTTTGAAATGAAAGGGGAAGATTTAATCATTTCTCGTAATCTATGGGAAGCGCTGTTGCAGGATAGAAAATATATAACCACAGCATATAAATTGATAAAAGAGAGGAAGTATAATAATTATATTCTTTTATTGAGTTACTGGAGAGAGAAATTGATATTCTCAGATGACAATAAGATATTGGAGGCATTTAAATTAACATTAAAGTCCGTATCCCTTCAGAAATTGGTATTTACGCAGCTGATGATATTTAACAATGCATACTATACTCGTCTCACTTTGCACAAATTTGATGCGAAGAATTCACCCATATGCCCACATTGCTTTGATCAGACAGCAGATTTGCTTCACATGTTCTGGAGTTGTAAGTGAATTTATAAATTGTGGAATTCATTAAAATTGCAGTTACAAAAAATGGGTTATCAAAATTCAACACTCTCTTGGGAGTTTATGATTCTTCATATTCCCCAGAGAATCTAAATAAATCAAAACGATTGTAATTATGAATATTGGCCGACTAATGAAATTATATATAGCCACAAATTGGTTGAACCCAGCCCAGACATCATGGGAAAATTTCAGATTGTTGGCAATAAAACACATCTTAGCGCATAAACTGTTAATTAGTGATCACAAGAAAAATATCAACAACATAAAAATCTGGGAGCAAATTTTTAATATTATTTTGGCTTAAGAGGTTACTATCCACTTTTTCTCGGGAACCAGAATATAGTCTAAATCAACCTTAGATTAGATAGAAAATGTACAGAAAAGACAGATTGTTGGCTTGGATTTGTTAATGTTGGATTTTTTTTTTTTTTTTATTATTATTTTCCTTTTGATTGTGAGTGCTGTACCTTTGATCAATACATGAAGTTGATATGTATGTGAAATTAACCAATGGAAGCATTTTGTATATATTGTATATAATGTGTGAATTTGTAATATGGTTGTGAAAAATAATAAAAAATGATTATTGAAAAAAAAAGGAAAAGGGAAAGTCTGAATGCTGGAGAAGTTGTTGGCTTGGATCTGCCCTGAAATGGGTAACCCTAACTGTCAAGCCTGATGGAGGGGCAACATGTGATCTACATGATAAGGAGACTGCAATGGTTACCGAAGGTACTAGTGCATTGTAAACTTAATTCCACTGAGCTCTTCACAAATATTATGGGGAGTTATAATTTTTTTCAGTTCCAGTTCAAAAATACAGTTTGTGTTTCATAGATAGCAACTTCTCTGCTGTACAGCAGAATCACTTTCTATTCCCTACGCTAATACTTTACATTTAAAAAATAGTATGCTGACATTCTATAATGAAAAACTTCAAATAGCAAACAAGAAGGCGTTGTAATTATTTTCCCTAATCTTCTGTTAATTTTCAAACTGTTCTCCCAGTGCTTACTGTATGTCATTTTCCTTGAAGACATCATAAAATTTTTTAAGTATATACAGGGCTTGGACTACAAATACCACATGCAAAAATTAAATTTGCTTTCTGTTCACTGCATCAACTTTCCTAAAAGGCTTAAAACCATGTCAAGCAATGTTTAAACTCCATAAGATGAAATGAAACTATTAAACTTTTTTGGACAAAGTACTGCAAACTACCAGTCATCAACCAGTGTGTAATTTATTGAAAGCAATTATTCATTTTCATCCAGATTTGAAATATAGGCAGTTCTTCATAATATGTATGGACGTGATAGCCATTTTTTTATAGCTAGAACATTGTGCTTTTTCAATTCAAATGAAGTTTTGAAATTGCTCAGCAAAATCTAAGCAAAATCACACACTTGATGGGGCAATAATCATTTCAAGTACTTTTTTCAAGAAAGATAGTTATAAAAATGCATCTCTTAATGTACCCACTCTTGTGAGCATCCATTATTTTAACAGGACACATTCAAAAGTTGTATTTGGATGTGGATGGAAGGATGGCACCTTGTGGGATGTGTAATCAATGTAAGCATGTTATGGCTACCTCCAGTTTGGAAATGAATGGCAGGAAGATTGTTATTAGGGCGGCACAGTGGTGCAGCGGTTAATGCTGTCGCCTCACAGCAAGAGGTTCTCTGGTTCGATTCTCGGCTGGGGTGCCTTCTGTGTGGAGTTTGCATGTTCTCCCTGCATTCACATGAGTTTCCTCTGGGTACTCTGGTTTCCTCCCACATTCTAAAGACATGCTTCTGGAGCATTTCTCCCTGGGCCTCCTCTGAAAACAGGATCTGTGGAACCTAGTCGGACTTTCCCGGTCAACAAATGTTAAATTAAAAAAAATAAATATTAAAGGTAAATTTAGTTGCTATTCCCATGCAGTAGTATATGCTGCTGTGTGTGATCAGTGCCCTGTTTTTTATGTGGGCAAGACACAATGTAAGTTGTCACAGCGAATAAATAAGCATATGTATGATATTCGCAAGGGGGATATCAACAATGCTTTATTTGGACATATTCAAAGTTTCCCTAATCACTCTTTCAAATTTGTAGTGCTACAACAGGTCAAATGTGGGGATAGAAAGGGGCCTTGGAAGTTATTCCTTGAGGAAAAGGAAACCTGGTGGCAGGTTTTCCTTAATGCTGGCCAGCCACCAGGTTTAAATGATGTTATTTCTATATCCAGTAAACTGAAATTGAAGGTCCTGAATAGATAAAAAATGTGTATATATATTTTATACATATTTTATAATTTATTTCTTGTACATATAGTTTCTGTTTATATATATATATATATATATATATATATATATATATATATATATATATATATATATATATATATATATATATATATATATATATGTATAATATATTTATTTAAAAGTTTTTTACATTATTTATATATTTTTATATATGTACATTAAGTATTTTTGCATTATCTGGATATGTTCCTGTGCTTTTATATATGTCTTGGGTATGTGTCTTTTTAAAAGTTTTTAAAGGTCTTAATTGATTTTAACTGATTCAATGAGGTAGGGTGTGTTCTTTGGTATATATTGGGTTGTATGTGCTTTGTTATTTTGTCTGAAGAAGTTTGGTGATAGCTACTAAACAAAAGCACTTACCTTGGATTTATTGTCTGTATTAAAGTTTGCACTTCTTTGGATTCCAGTCTACGTGGCAATTTTTTTCAGTTTTTGGTTGTTCTATTTTACAGTTTTAAGTGAGTTAGGGTTAGGGCGCGGGTCAGGTGAGTGAGCGATAATGACAGACTGCAAGGTTGGGGTGGGTTAAGTGAGTTAGGGCGCGGGTTAGGTGAGTGTGCGATAGTGGTGGACCTTAGGGTTAGGGTTTGGGTTAAGGTTAGTGTATAGATAGTTGTGTATGTAAGATTTAGTGTAGGTTTGTAAGGTTTTTGGTGTGCTTGTGTTGTGTGTGTGCTTTTTGGACAGGGGATTTGTTTTGTTTGATGATTGTCAGGATTGTGGTTTGTTGGGCATGTGAAGTTTCGTGTTTTTGAACTTTCGGTTTTGTAGTGTCAGTGATTTCGTTGTCGGTGTTTTAGCATGTCGGTGTTATCAGGTAGACCCATATATATATATATATATATATATATATATATATATATATATATATATATATGTATATATATGGAATCTGGACACATGCTCGACTAGCATATGTCCGAATCACAAAACATCGAAGACACATACATGAAAGCGCTTAACATTGACAAGCACTTCCGTGTATGTGTGCCTGTTTCGTAGATCAGACTACAATGTGGTTAAGGGAAAATTCCCTTTTTCCCACTGTAGTGCGATCTCAGAGTGAGAATAATAAAGTTGGGGGGTACAGGGGAGCGAATCCCCCCTGCAGAAACGTAGATTTTTTTTTGAACTACACATACACGGAAGCGCTTTTCGATGTTAAGCCTTTTTGTGTATGTGTGTTTAATGCTTTGTGATTCGGACATATGCTAGTCGAGCATGTGTCCTAGACCCATATATATATATATATATATATATATATATATATATACATATGTATATATATATATATATATATATATATGTATATATGGGATTACTTCATATGACTGAAAGCTCATATGATTGACAACCATTTGACTGACACCAAAACACTGAAAGCTCAAGACTTCGATGTTCTAATATAGACCCTAATTAATATATATATTATATATATATATATATATATATATATATAGATAGATATATGGGTCTACTTCATATGCTCGACAGCTCATATGATCGACAACCAAAACACTCACACCAAAACACTGAAAGCTCAAAACACTGAAAGCTCATATGATTGACAGCTCATATGGTCAACACATAAATCCAAAGCATTATGCCCTTACTCTGGAGTAGGAATAAATAGTTAGAGGATGTGAGGGTTGAAGCCCCCCACATATATCATAAAATTTAAACATACATATGGTTACTTTTAACTGAATTGACTATATTCATGTAAATAATGCGGGGGCTACACCCCCTCCCACACCCCCTAACTATTTATTCCTACTCCAGTGGGGAAAGGGCATAATGCTTTGGATTTATGTGTCGACCATATGAGCTGTCGATCATATGAGCTTTCAGTGTTTTGGTGTGAGTGTTTTTGTTGTCGATCATATGAAGTAGACCCATATATATATATATATATATATATATTAATTAGGGTCTATATTAGAACATCGAAGTCTTGAAACTTCGAATGTTCTTATATCGACCACTATTCAGCGAATGCTGAAAATAGCGAAGCTGCAGAATACCAAAATTTTTCCTAGGGAAAGAATTTGGTTGGCCGTTTCTGTGGCTTCGCTATTTTCAGCACTGTGGTGGAAAGTTACGGGTCGGGTTCAGGTAAGTGTGAGATAGTGTGGACGTGAAGGATATGGCATGGGTTAGGTGAGTTAGGGTTTGGGCGCGGGTCAGGTAAGTGTGCGATTGTGTGGACATGAGGGCTAGGGCAGGGTAGGTGAGTTAGGGTTAGGGCACGGGTGAGGTGAGTGTGTGATAGTGATGGACCTTAGGATTAGGGTTAAGGTAAGTGGATCGATAGTAGTGTATGTATAGTTTAGTGTAGGGTTAAATGTAGGATTTTAAGTGTATGTGTGTGGATTGCTGTTTGTTTGGTGTGCTTGTATTGTGTGTATGTGTTTCGCAACAGCAAATTTTATCCCTGGGAAAAAATTTGATATTCTGCATGTTCGATATTTTAAGCATTCGCTAAATAGGGGTCGATATTAGAACATTCGAAGTTTTAAAACTTTGGTGTTCTAATATAGACCCTATTAATTATATACACTCACACACATACACACACATCTATGTATACACACACACACACAGACACACACACACACACACACACACACACACACACACACACACACACACACACACACACACAGACACACACACACACACACACACAGAGTGTAGCATAGTATTGCTGTTTCCTTTAAATGTACTAGCTCAAATGGTTCATATAGAATTGGGGTAAATGGTCCCATTAAGAATACTATCCTAGAAACAGGCAAGGAAATTAAAGTTAAGAATGACAGTTGCATACAGGGAAAGTCAAAGCCCATGGCCATGACGTAAAGTAGTTTTGTGGCCTTTTGGTTTGAACAAAGTCCTAGGAAGGTAATAGAATTAATTATGTATATCCAGAGAGTACCCATGTGTGGAAAAGGAGCTAAGCTCTTAGAGGAAAAGCCATTTGGATTTATCCCTAGGTCTGTGAAACGCAAAGATATTTTGGCTTATCCTGTCGATTGCTTTATTGCTGGGAGGTCTCTGTAAGTACTGTTTTTTTTTTAGCAGCTACTGTGTCAAAACTTTGCCAACAAATGAATACTGTACCTGAATATAAAGAAATATTGCCTTTGACTTGAAATGTGAAAAACCTGCAGAGATGGAAGAGAGCTTTTTTTGTGACTGCAGATTGTGGCTGCATACTGAACTGTTTGGTATGAACTGCATACTCCTTTTTTGACAAAGTTTGTTTATTGTAAATGAACATGAGCTTTAAGCTAGAAAGATGGTCCCAATGCCTGCTTTATTGCATACAAAACAAATTTAATACTCTCTCTCTCCATATGCAAGCATGCACACACAGACATACATAATCACATACATTTCTGTGTAAATGGTGAGAATGACCATGAGATCCAGTGGCCATGGAATATCCATGAGTGTATGAATCAAGAATTAAGACCAAGAGAGGTCAGAGTGCATCATCAAGATCTCTAAACCATAATCCAGCTGATCTGGGTGGAATTTTTAGAAGCGAAGGCCCAAATCAAAGTATAGATGCAAGCAGTAAGAAAGTGCATGCTTCAAGGAGATGAAACC
>NC_056725.1:946825766-946850766 GCF_019279795.1 Protopterus annectens | reverse complement strand
AGTGGAGAAATCACATTGTCAGATTTAGGTTTAAGATATCCGGATGAATCATGCCTATTGGATGAAACAGGAGCTCTGGAATCAAATCCAGAATCCAAGGTGGGTAAAGAAGAAGAGGCCAAAGAAAGGGTAAACAAATTTGTCATGACCAGTAAGTTGCAATGAAGATGACTCTGCTGTTCAGTGTGGCAGCTTTCTGCAGAAATCTGGAGGCCAAGGGAGTTGGGGGATAAGCAAAGAGGAGACAGTGGGGACATCAGTCATGGAACAGAGTGTCCCTTGGTGATTCCTCTGTTAGGGGGACCAGGACAAAGAAGCTACTGTACTTTTTGTTTAGGAGGGGAGCAAAAAGATTGCAGCAAGGCTGGCCCCATTAATGGAAAATCATATCTCTCACTTTCCTGTTGAGAGATAACTCATGAGGTAGTAGAATGGACCTGCTCAGCTTGTCTGCTATCACATTGAACTTCCCTGGGATGTGCATTGCTATCAGAAAGTGGTTGGAAGAGATCACCCATTGCCACACTATCAGGACTGCACAGCACTTCTTGTTCCTCCTTGTTTATTTAGGTACCAGACTACCAACATATTGTCCATTTAAATTCACAATTGTCCCTGAAGGGAGAGAGTCACTGCTCTTATTTCTAGGCCGTTGATATGAGTGTTCACCTCTTTGGGGGACCAAGTGCCTTGGTCAGTTTTCCCCAAGAAGTGCCCGTCTGGGATGCATCAGTGGTCACTATGGCCTTGAGCTAATGAAGAATTGAAAGGACAGACTTGAAAAACTTGATCTGATCAAATCCACCCCCAAAGATACCTTTTGCATACTTGAGTGATTTTTATTTGGACTGACATATGTTGATAAAGAATCAACCACTGAGTTACTGGCATCCATTGAAAAATCCTCATGTGAAATCTAATGAAAATTATGACCACTGACACTGAAAAAATTGTTGTACTGTGAATTACCTTTTTGACCTGGAATCTGATAGTCTGTTCTCTTGCAAGAGGAAGACAAACTGTTACTGATACTGTTCCTATAAACTCCAGTACCTGAGAAGGTCCTAACTGAGATTTTTTGTAATTTATGGTAATTCCTAGAAGGGAACAAATTTGGAGGACTTGATCTCCTGCTCTTATGAGTAGACACCTGATTAGAGAGGTAATGAACCAGTCGTCCAGATACAGAAACAACTGGAATCCCTGCAGTCTCAAGTGAGCTGCTACCACTGCCTTCCATTTGGTGAACACCCTAGGGACTTTGGTGAGGTCAAAGACCATGACTTTGAACTGGTAATGACTGGCTCTCATCCAGAAGCGCAAGTACTTTCTGGACTGTCTGTTCATCTTTATGTGATAGTACGAGTCCTGAAGGTCTATCGAGCACATCCAATCGTCCTTGCCCAAAAGGGCAAAATGGACTGAATCATAACCATCCAAAACTTTATGTGTTGAACTGATGTGTTCAAGTTTCTGAGATCCAAAATTGGTCCCCAGTCCACTGTTTTCTTTGGCACTAAAATTAATCTTGCGTAAGTTCTGGATTCTTTCTGGTCTGGTGGGATCTCTTTGATGACTTTATTTCTTGCAGCTTTTGTATTTCTAGTACTGCTGTATTCCTTTGTTTGGGTGAAACATCAGGAAACCTGCATGAGGATGGAGGTGGAAGGGAAAAGGAAATTATATAACCTCTGGAAATAATCCTCTGCACCCAAGAATATTTTGTGATGTCTAGCCAGGCTCTCTGGTGCAGAGATATATGACCACCAATTGCCTCCAGAGGGGGCCAGTAAGGCCTCCTTTCAGAAGTGCTGGTAGAGTCTGTCAGAAAAATTGAATCTGTAGACCTTTGGTTCTACAGGTCACCCCTGCCTGTTTGGCAGCATCTTCCATTTGAGTTCCTCCCTCTCCCTCTGGGGGAACCATCTCCACAAGGGTCTTGGAAAGTACCCTAGGATTTTTTGAAGTATATTTTTTGTCCTCTACATTAGTTCCTAGAGAACATCCTTTTGGGGTTGAAAAATGTACTCCCACTGAAGTGAGGGTCTTTCCATCCTGCTCACATCTGGAGAGTGTGTCCCTCACTTTGGGCCCAAATAAGGAGGTAATGTCAAAAGGAGACTGACAAAACAGAACTTGAAGAGCTCTAGAAAGTAAAACAAGTGCATCCAGGTATGCATCCTAATGGAAATGCCTGAACCTGTTGCCCTTCATGTATCCTCAGCTGCATGAGAGATAAGCCTCACGGACGAATTTGAAATGGACTGAAGGGTTGCCAACTGAGAGGCCACAGAAGCCTGAGTCTCAGCAGTAGTGGTCCCAGAAATGGATTTTGACAGTTCCTTAACTAAGTGCCTCTGAAGTCTTGTAACGTGTGCCAGGTAGTTCAGTGACCTGAGGACAAAAGTCACTGAAGCATAGACACACTTCCCAAATCTGTCCAAAGCCATAGACTCCCTGTTAGGAGGATGGACAGTAAAACTCTGTTCTGCAATTCTTTGTTAGTGGCCGCCGACATGACCATATAGCATCCACAAGTACTCCCTTAGTCCAAAACTCCCTTCCTGCGGGTAGTACCAGAATCTGATCTGGGTCTCTTGGGAATAGGTTCAACTGAGTTAGACCCCTTCCACACCTGCTTAGAGATCAAATCAATTAGTTCATCAGTAGGTGGAGTTACCCAGAAGATAGATGGGCCAGATCTAAATGCCTCCAGGAATACAGATTCCTCCAGAGAAGGACTGTCAGTGGACCAACCGCCCTTTTTTTTAAGGATCTCTAAGATGTCTTCAAATGAGACATCTTTGGGTGGTGATCTTGGGGATCCTTTCCCTTCATCAAAATTGATATCTTCAGTGATAGATTCCTGTGGGAAATCTAAGTAACTCCCTTTGCACTTTCTCTTCTGAGGTACTTCTTCAGTGGGATGCTCCGGAGAAGTATCAGAAAAGATGGTGACACCCAGCTGGGTAGCCTGGAAAGTTTGGGCTGGAGTTGAATGATGAGGCTCAAGGGGCAGAGACACATGAGATTTTGAAGGGAGACCGGGGAGGGGCATATGTCCTGCCAAAGCAGAGACAACTCTCTCCACTACCTTAAAAGAAGAACATCCCAGGGAGAAGGAAACTGAGCTGAGAAAACATGCTTCCACTCCATCAGCACCATCTGCCTCAAAGGAATTACACCCAAGGCAGAGGTTGGGGCCAAGGTGTCCAATGATGAGACTTCGAGGGGTAGAAATGGCTCCAACAACTTTGGAGTAAACTCTAACACCTCGGATCCAACAGAGGCACTATGGCTACAAGAGTCATCTGGCTCCTAACTCATCAGAGCTGGAGCACTCAGAGAAATTCTCAGAGCTGAGGATAAAAACATCCTTGGATCTGACCCAGATGGTCTCAGCAAACTCAGATCCAAGAGCTCTGAAATGGACTGTCAGACCAGAGAAGGCTTCCTGACCAGAAGGGGTAGGAGCCATGATAACACCCATCTGTATCTGTGCCTAGAGAAATCTCCTTATCATCCTATCCACATCAGCTTCTGTGAGACTCCTGGAAGAATGTCAGGATGCTAAAGAAGGAGATTTTGAATGTCATGTTTCCATTAAGAGGGATGGGATCCTAGACCAGTGATGACAAATCTTTTGTGCCAGGAGCTTTTGAAATGCCAAACCCAAAATAATTCAGTGCACTTCACATGAGCAATGAATGCAAAAGCAGTGTCTTTGGTAACTTGGATGCTGGTGATTGCTGGAGTGTCACCCAAACTTTGTGGCATGTGTCATCTTTGACAAATGTGTCATAGATTTGACAAAACTGGGTCAATGCTTGGTGAATAATGAATCCTTGGAAGAAGCCTTGGATCCAACATACTCAGATCTGAAGAACACAGTCTCGGGGACTTTGTTGAAGTCTCCTTAGATATAATTTTGGGGGCGTTTGACCCCCATTAATTGGCTCCAAAAAAGCAGAAGGTAACAAACCTTCAACTTGTTCTTGCGAGCCGCAATAGCTTGTGGGTTAAAGTTCTTACATACAGAACAGTCTATGCCCAAATTGTCTGGTTCAGGCAATACACACATTTTGTCATTTTTTAAATCTGGAAAGGTCTTTTTCCAACATGTTTAAATATAGAAAGAAAAATGTAGATAAAAAAGAGCTCTTTTTCTTTTTTTTTTTAATATAAGCAAGGGAGGAAAAAGTACCAACAATGGTACGCAAGAGTACACTGCAAAGTGCAAAAAAGGTTAAATAGGAAAAAGGTAATTATATACAAAAATACCATCAGTATTAAATATGAGGGGTAGACTAAGTGTAAGAAAAATATATAGGGATGGAAAAATAGAACTATAAGAGAAGAAAAAATTCACTTATCTGAAAATAAGCTTGAGAGTTCAGGTAACCACTTCTATTTCATGAAAGCAGCAAACAAGAGGGGTTAGTGCATTGTGATTTATGGTTACCATGAGCTATAGCAACATCTGAGTAAGATCTGATGATTGGATCTGAACCTAACTGTTGAATGAATAAAAACTGACAACATCAGATCTAATGATATACAGGCTTCTAAATGTTCTTTTAGGTTCTGAAAAGTACAATGTTCTTGTGATATAATCAGGATCTATTAATGTGCTAATAATATGATAACTTTAGTTCTAATGATGATAATACATAAGGAAACTAGTTAAGGGTGTGCTTTAATATAGGATTTTCCTTCATATTCAAAAGTACTCAGATTCTTGAGTACTTAATTGCATACCTTAGCTATTGGGCACTTTAAAATTCTTGCTAAGCTAACAAAAATGAATCCTGTAAAATGAAAAGAGATTTCTCTTTTATCACTCACCATTTTGTAGTTGTTTTAGGCTATAAATCTTCTTTGTCTCATCTGATCGCCCTTCTTTATCAACCCCAACTCTAACTTTGGTATGATTCCATAAAAAAATGGTGACACAAACAACATGCCCTGAATGAATTGCCTTTTTTAGTGTAGCTACTACAATGTGAGAAATGGTAAATGCGTATCACTCCTTGAGTTCTGATGGAAGAATATAGCCTATTACTAAAGCTTCATACGGGGAAACTCGGAAAAGTGTGCTATTCCACTTTTGTGGAGTGCAATAATCTTCATCTGGCAGGTGTCAGTAAAGTTTCTTGCTGATCTTCATTTTTCCAGGCTCAGTTAAAAATTCTACTGTTAATTTCTGAACTTTCCAATCTACAAGTAAAATATTTCTGAATGAAACATCACCTGCACTGCTTTAATCCTTCTAATAATAAACAAGGCATGTTTTACCACAAATGTCACTGAAGTACAAATAACTCCTTGTAGCAGTTTATAACAAAGTTGCAGCATTCAAATGGGGTGCTTTGTAGAGTACCCCTTAAGTATGTGACAAGGGACTTACACCAAGGAAAGGGGAGAAGAACATTAATTTCTCTTACTTCATAAAACTTTCTACTAACAATAAACAATTTTCTCTTTAAAACATTTATGTAAGGCCAAAAATGAACCGAGACGTCTTCCAACACATATAAAAAGGGACTAATGTCCTTCAAATACTGCTTTACTGATAGGACAAGGCAACTGTTCAGTTTCTTAAGTCCACTTCAACAATTAGTCATATTATTAAAAAGGTTTTACTTGCTTTGAGGATGTGTGACCTCAGAGTAGATTACAATAACTAAGATGATGCACCGGACTGTGTGGCCTTGCTTCCCATTTCACTTATTTCAGCTGTTCATAGGTTCAAAGGTAAGCACAATGCTAACTGCCTTTGCAAGATACTTTAAACCTAGCGAGTTTCCATTTTTGTGCTTGAATTAACCTATCCCATTTGGTTAGAGATTGGCCTTGCCCATTCCATGGTTGATAATTATGTATTACCCCTAATGAGAATAACTGGGATCATACCATAGATAATTTGAGGGGACACATGTATGGGATAAAGCATTTAGAAGCTGCCTCTGTCCATTAGTAATACAGGTGTCAGTCCTGGGGTAAATTTTCTGTTTCCCATCCATAGATCCAAGTTGCACTTGAATTTGGACAGGGATGAGCTCTGTGTTATGTGGATGGGGTGCCTGTTCTAGAGCAGTGGCATCCTTTGTGAGATATACCTGTCCCACCAAACTGTTCTGTTGATGTTGCAGAAGAGGTTTATATCTCTATACTGAGTATTGCTGATGTGCAGTAAACCCATCTGTACTGGGCTGGAGGATTCCTTGTGTGCCAGACACAGAACACCTCTTAGCAGTCTGTAGGACACTGACTATAGCAAGAGGCTTTGAGTCGATCCATGTAAGACATGATCTGATGTTGTTAATCTTCTTTCCATTCATCACTGATGGGTTCAGTTCCGAGCCCTCAGAACTGAGTCAGCCTTTTTACCATGCTCCCACCAGCCAAAACATCTCTCGAGCTAAGTCTCTACCCAGAATGCTCTTCTCCCTGTTACCCCAGATCTCATTTGCCATGTAGCAGTAAAGTCACATTTCAACCAAGCTCTCAGCTAAGTGAAACTTTTTGATGTTTGTGTGGAAAATTTTGGATACCTTCATATTTTATCAAGCAATTGGCTTTTCTAGTGTCTTTTCTTCTGTCTGACCTTGGTTTTTCCTCTCTACGTTCAAGTACCATTGTTGGTACAGCCTTTCCTCCCTTACCCTTGTGGTTTTTCTTCAATATCATAGTTGGTATTGTTTAACCTCTTAGCTGACTTTTACTCAGGTGTTTCCCTTCTTTTTTCTATCATACCAGTGTATTGTTACATTTGTGAATTATTTGAATGGAGTTGACTTTGATTATAGTTGGATTATACAGTTGGCCTGTGGTGTTTTTTCTCTATCAAGATGTCAGATAAGAAGGGTACTTCAGGTTTTAAGTATTGTACTTCATGTAAGGGCAAGTTACTTTACAGTGATTCTCATGATAACTGTGTATACTGTTTGGGAGGGTCCCACCTTTTCGTGCAGCCTCCATGTGACATTTGTCAGAGTTTCAGTCAACACACTCTTAACGAGTGCAAAAATAAACTCATTCTGAAAGGATTACTCAAGTCTCCCTTCTCAGAAGCCATTTCTGTGATGGAGGTCTCAACCCCTCCTTCTAAGGACAAAAAGAGATCCCACTCTGTTCCTTCTTCACCATTGGGTGATCAGAGCAAGCCTGGGAAATCAAAGGTCCCAAAATTATTTTCTGAGCATAAATCAGCCTCCTCGGCTCTGTCTTCTTCGGCTCTGACCATCTTAAAACCTTCCATACCAGCGCCCGTTTTATACACTGGTCTTGCCTCTGGCACAGATCATAGACCTTACTATGCCTATTTCGACTTCAGCACCTGTGGTCACTTCGGCTCAGGGCACACCTTTGACTACGCCTTTAGTTTCCATTTTGGAACCGAAAGTTTCAACTCTGAGTACCACTTCGGCACCAAGAGTTTTACTGACCCCACTGGATTTGACCACTTTACTTCTGGTCTCCAAACTACAGAATTCAGTGCTGGCAGACCTCACACCATGGACCTAATACTCCCCCTCCATTGATCCATTTCTGGGCCAAGCGTATAGCTCCTTCATCGAATGTCCTGACTCCCCATATGAAGTATCCACTTGATCCACCAGGATACCTTCTGAACACAATGTGGTGCATCTTGTACACCAGCTGTTGTTAGCCAGGGGGATTCCCTCACTTTCTAAGACCCATCCATTTGCAGGACTTGGGTTGCCTTAACTATGGACTCCATCTTACAATCCTCCTTCTACCATCTCGGTTTCAAAGCCTTCTGCTCCAACATCCTTCTTGGAACCCATCACCTCAGCACCTACGGTGCACCTCACTCTGACTCAGAGTTTGTCCCTTTGGTCTTTGGTTCCCACTGAACTGTTCCTTCCTCAATCTGGGGATTGGGGGATGGAAACGTTGGCCCGGGATACTGAGCACCTCTCTCCTCAGTTCCGTGCTCGGTGCCAATAGCTGCGTCACCGCCGATCCTGCTTGAGTTTCCATTCATGGGGGCAGGTTCATCAGAGCAGGTAATGATCCCAGTCCTGAGGCTGTCTTTCTTGGCTCTGGGCTCCCATCCCTCTTCAGGTGGGCTTGCCTTCTGCGCAATGGAGAGGGCTCTCATTTCTGGCAGCATTCCTTCGATATCAGAACCCCAGTTTTCACCCCCTGAGCTACAGCTATCACAGACTACCCCACTAGGATACCAGGCAGAGAAGCCACAGGACACCCCTGTTTAGGCTACCCACTCTTCTGAATCCTCCTCAGAGACCCCCACTGAGGAGCCCCCTTGAAAGAAGTTGTGCAAGAGGAAGCACATGGACTCACCCAAGGAGTCCTTAACAGAAGACATGGATCACGATGATGGAGAAGGGTCCCCATGGTCACCTCCTGATGATGTCTCCTTTGGAGACATCTGGGAAATGTTATAGCAAAGAGGTGACTGAAAGCCTTCCAACCCTTTGTCTGAGGAGTCTGTGTTCCTGCAGGCTTTTGGTGGTGGACAGACCTGGGAAGCATGTTTTTGCATCATGGACCTTTGCCATATGGTTTTTGAATTATGTGGCACATTTTACGAGGCTCCAGAGGGACTTGATCTCTGATCTCTGTGGGATGCTCGCAGGACAGTTGTCTGACAAGGTCAGGGACAAAGTGGCCTTGCAGCTCGCAATCCTGAAATCGATATCAAAGTTGTCCATGAGGTTGCTGTCACACACAACCAAAGAGGCGGCCAGAGCAGCATGCTCGGGCATTGTTATGAGGCGTCATGCCTGGATGCGCATTTGTAACGTCATGGACCCCTTTGAGTCTTCATTTCTGAATGCTCCCATTAAAGCTTCGTCCCTTTTTGACTCCAAAGTGAAGGACATGCTAGCCAGGTGCGAGCAAGATGGAAAGACCCTGTCTGCCGTAGGGCTATGGTTTTCCAACCCTCAACGTACCTTCTCTAGGGATCAGAGGAGTGGAAAGATGTGGCATAAGAAATCTCAGGGTCCCTTCCATGCTGCACATGGTGATGATACTCCCAGAGCCAGAGGGGGTAACAATTCCTGAAGATGCCTCTATGGAAGCAGAGGGGGGGTCTTCGTAATCAGGGCTCCAGGTATTCCTTCTCTGGACAGCCTTATCAGCGCTCCTGAGGAGCAGGCTGATTGCTTACCTCTGGAAGCAGTTGGGGGTCATGTCTCTCTGCACCAAGCTGCCTAGCAATCCATCACCACCGATCGTTGGGTGCAGAGCATTATCACCAGAGGTTACACAATTCCCCTTTCTTGTCAGCCAAATTTCTCAAGAAAACTTCCTGACATTCCACCCAGTCAAAGGGAAGTAGCAGTTTCAGAGATTATACAGCTGTCTCAAAAAAGAGTCATTCAACCAGTCCCACCAGGCCACCGCAGATCCGGATTTTATTTGAGATTGTTTTTGGTGCCAAAAAAAAATTTTGGATCTCAGCAGCTTAAACAAGTCTGTCACCTAAACCAAATTCTGGATGGTCACGGCTCAATCCATTCTGCCCTTTTTAAGAGAAGGCAATTCGATGTGCTCTATAGATCTCCAGGATGCGTATTACCACATCAAGATGGACCAACCCTTCAGGAGTCTGCTTCACTTCCGGCTAGGAGCCAGTCATGATCAATTCCACGCCCTGCCGTTCAGTCTCTCTACAGCACCCAGAGTGTTCATGAAATGCATGGCAGGAGTAACAGCTCACTTGGGCCTAAAAGATTCCGGGTGTTTCCATATCTGGACGACTGGCTCCTTACTGCCCCCATCTTCTAGTAACAGCACTGTATTATACTCTCTCTCTCTGGAAAAATTGTTGGGAAGAATGATACATTGCGAGAACTCAAACCTTGCCCCTACACAACAAATAGAGTTCATTGGAGCAGTGTTCGATAATCACTCCTGTCTGGTATCACTCGCAATTCACAGACTCCATTGATTGAAACTTCAACTCCAGGTGATACTCTCACAAACAACAGTTTCTGCAAGGGAAGTTCTTCAGGCCCTAGGTTCTATGGCAGCGTCAGTCCCAACAGAGCCTCTAGCAAAGCTACACATGCAGATTCTGCAATGGCTCCTTCTGTGTCAGTGGTTCCCAAACTATCACTCCCCTCAGTTACCAGATTTGAATAACCAACTCCTGCAAACAGGATCTGCTTTGGTGGATGAGGCCAGATGCATTACTTTGGAGTCATCCATTTCAATCTCCTCATACCACAGCCATTGTGACCATGGCTGCTTCCCTGATTGCGTGTGTGGGGGGGGGGGCATTTCTAGGGAAAGGCTGTCCAAGGCACATGGCCTACCTCAGAGGCCCACCTGCATATCAATGTTCTGGAACTGAGAGCTGTGCTGTTAGCATTGTAGGCCTTCCATTCAGCTCTCCCTTCTGGGACAATTGCAATTCAATCAGACAATATGTCAGTGGTCTGGTATATCAACAAACAAGGAGGAACCAAGTCTCCTACCCCCTATGTTGAGAAGCCATGAGAATTTAGCAGTGGGCGATAACTTCCAACCATGTTCTAATAGCAACGTATATCCCAGGGAGCTCCAATGTGATTTTAGACAAGCTGAGCAGATGCATCCTCATGTCTGATGAGTGGTCCCTCAACCCCGAGGTGGCATCAGCAATCTTCAGCCACTGGGGCCAGCCCTGCTGCAATCTATTTGCCTCCCCATCAAACACCAAGTGCAGCATCTATTCCGCCCTACTTCCCCTGGAGGGGGAGTCACAGAGGGATGCTCTGATCCACGATTTGCCCATGGGACTTCTTTACACTTATCCTCCCATTCCTCTGATCCCACAATTTCTAAAGAAAGCTCTTTGGTTGAGATGCAAGCTGATCCTCATAGCCCCATTCTGGCCACGACTAGTTTTGTTCCCCTTCCTTCAGCCTCACCTAGTATACCCGCCATGGCTTCTGTACCCTCTACCAGATCTGATTACTCACCCCCAAGGGTTGAGTCACTCAAATCTGTCCAGTCTCAAGCTGACAGCTTGGTTTCTCCACTTTCACTAGTAGCCAGGCAAGCTAATCTCTCCTTGCCTGTTTGAGACATCATTCTGGCCTCTCATACACCATCCACCAGAAGACTATACCAGGATAAATGGAAAAGATTCTCCATCTGGTCCAAGAATAACATGTTAGACCTGTATTCAGCTCCAGTTACTAGACTGCTTCAATATTTGACTAAGTTTTTTGACAACGGAGCCTCAGCCTCTACAGTATGAGTACATCTAGTGGCAATTTCCAATTTCGACAATGGTATAGATGGCACCATCTTATCCCTTTACGCATTTGCAAGGCTTTACTCAAGGGAACTTCTCATATCAGGCCTCCTGTCAGATAGCGTGTGGAACCATGGAACCTCACTCTAGTCCTTCAGTCTTTGACTCAGAAACCTTTTGAACATGCTGCAAAGTGTGAACTAAAGTTTTTGTCTTGGAAATCCTTGTTCTTGGTAGCCATTATGCTTGCCAGAAGAGTCTCAGAGCTGCAGACTTTGTGTATCAAGAGGCCCTATCTGGTCTTTCATAAAGACAGAGTATCACTTTGGACGAATCCATTCTTTCTCCCCAAAGTTGTTTTTGAATTCTCCATAAACCAGACCATTGACCTACCAGTGTTCTTTCCAAATTTTGCCAATAGAGGAGAGTACTGCCTTCACTCTTTAGACATACATAGACAATTGAGATTTTATCTAGACAGGACCAAACCTATCCGTAAATCTGAATAGCTTTTCATCTCCTTTTTTTTGGGGCCCAGAATGGGAGAGCCTGTTTCTAAGGTTACATTATCAAAATGGCTAAGGGACTACATACGTTTCATCTATTCCCTCAGTAATGAACCTATGCCAATTAAAGCTCACCCCACTAGATCTATGACAACATCTGTAGCTTTCCATTCCAAGGCTTCCATGGATGACATATGTGCAGCAGTTACTTGGGCTAAGCCTCATACCTTTATCAATCATTACAAATTGGACTTGGTCTCCAGACGGAGAGCTGCCTTCAGCTCAATGGTACTCAGGAATGTTCTTCCATAAGGGCTGCCCATGGACCTTAAGGTAGCTTAGGATTCTGTCCCATCAGTGATGAATGGAAAGAAGATCAACAACATCAGCTAAAGAAGTTGTGTCTTACCATAATGTTCCATCTGTGTTGTTCATCTTCTTTCATTCATCACTTCCCACCCTCCTTCCCCCTCCAAAGGCTCCTGGGGGATGCTTTGGGTATAAGTGGTGCCCTAGGGTAGTGGCGCAGAAGTGCCCTCAGCTTTACTTCTTTTTTTCCTAGCAAACTTAATCTGAGGTAACAGGGAGAGGGCATTCTGGGTAGTGACTTAGCTCGAGAGTTTTTTTGGCTGGCGTGAGCTTGGTAAAAAGGCCAACTTGGTTCTGAGGGCTCGGATCCGAACCCATCAGTGATGAATGAAAGAAGATGAACAACACAGATGGAACTTTATGGTAAGACATAACTTCTTTTTGTTTAGGCCTTGTATTCTTTCAGTAAGGTATCTCTGTGGGTGTTCTAGTTGTTGCAAGTATCTGGACAGATACATGCAAAGAGAGCATTACATTCAGTGATTTATCTAATTAGGATTGGGTAAAAGGAAATAATGACATCCCTAGATATATGCACAATCCCTTTGTTTATAAAATGTGCAATATAGAAGGACCTTCTTACAACAATGGGCACATGTTGGTGAAAAGTTAGATCACTGTCCACTTAAGTTTCCAAATCCCAGAAACGGAGTCAACTCTCAGGAGTGAATTGTTAACATGGTAGTTCCCTGGAATAGATGACTTCCTGAAGGATACAATTTTTTGTCATTTAGTTTCAGTCCATGATTTTGGTATCAGTTATTTATTTGGAACAAACCTTCCTACAGGATGACAAAGTCATATTTGAATTGGATGCAGTCATTTGTAAACTTAATAGGGCTAGAGCCTTTTGTATTTGCTTTTACTTCAGAAACATAGATGACAAACATGAGAAGTCCCGACACAGAACCCAGGAGGACTCCAGTGATGACTGGTCTCTTTTGTGGAGGTAACTTCCCCCTATTCTGATTTCCTGCATCCTATCTGTGAGCTACATGGCAATCCAGGTGACACAGGGGTTTATTCCCAGTTTAATTAGCTCTTCTACTATGTCTGAGTGGGGAAATGTGTTCAAAAGCTTTGGTCAGGTTGAGGTATGAGGTATGTACCATTTTGCCTTCATCCATTGCTTTGGTGATCTTTTCAAAAAAATCCACCAGGTTGAGTAGGTATTACATGCCCTAGCTGAATCCAAACTGTCCTGACTGATTAGTTCCAAGATAAGTCTTTCCATGGCTTTACATATGACACTGGTGAGACTTATCGGTCTTTAATTCCTAGGCCTGTGGAAGGTCTTCCCTTACAAACAGGAGTAAGTGTAGCTGGTCAACATTCACTTGGTGCAAAACCTGTAATGAGGCTGTGATTGAACAGTACCGTTAGGGATATGGCTAAGTAGAGCTTCATGTTATTTAAGATGCCTCCAAAGATACTATCAGGACCCAATGATGCAGTACTTTTAGGACTTGGTCTTGTGTGATATCTGAAGGAAAACCGGTTTCAGCTATATCTTGAGGGACAGATGGAGAGGAGACAGGGGGTGAAGTTACATCTAAATTTATCAGCCAGTAGGTTCACTATGCCTTCAGCCTCAGTGTAGGTAACATTGTTAACAATCAGCTTAGTGCATTGCTGCATTGTGCTTTTAAGAACATTACTAAAAATGCCTTGTGACTATCTTTGGCTTGGGTAGCTATTTTATCCATGAACTTTGCTTTAGTGAATTTTAATGAACTCCTGGGTTGTTTGTTTATTTTAGTGACAAGGTCTCTAACATTCCATGATCACACTATTGGTCAAAATTATTTTCCTTTTATTATAAAGCTTGTTGATATTATGGTTCCACCATATGGGGTTGTTTCTAGGGTTTGCCCTGCACTTGTTCTTTTGGGGTACAGCTGCAACTATGCAGCAGTTTATATGCTGGTATAGTGTGGTGACCTATATTTCATAGTATTCAGTGGAATTAAGTGAATTTGGCGGGAGATATGAAGTTCCGATGTATCACATAGGAGTAGGTAGTTTAGCTTAAAGAATTTTCTTTATGTACCACGGGTAAAATGGCTCTCTGGTTTCAAATTTATTTTGAAGCAGACTGTTTTATGGTCAGACTTAATGAGTGATGAAGGTGCATATGTGATGATGCAGGATGTTCACATATTAGTAAGATCCAAGATGTTCCTCTCCCTAGTGGGTGCTCTGAGTAATTGTTCCAGGGCATTTACATTGACAAAGTCCTGGAATCTCTGTGCTTGTGCACTTCCTGTGCTGTTACCTTAATGTTTGAAGCCTGTTGTAAATAAAATGGGTTGTCGATGAAGTAGGCAATACATTAATGCACCACATCCGTATGTAGTAATCATCAGCAAACCTTGCTATCCTGACCTCTTCAATATGTCCCATACTTGCAAATTGTACAAATTCTTTATCTAACATGGCAAGGTCTCTAAAGCCAAAAAAAGGCTGTGACATCCTTGGTTTTGTTCCTTTGCTACTGGAAATGGCAAAACATAATATTATTTCTAAAGATGAAGGCTGTTGAAATAGCAATAAAGCTTTAAGTACCATGATAAACTACTGTGGTAATTCTGGTTCTGTCATTAATGTCCATAAGAAACCCACTTAATACACTCATCAAACACTATTTCATAATCATCCTGGAGTAAGGTAACAAGGGCTCTTAAATGATGACTACAGCACTGTTTCACAAAGCTTCCTGGGAAGGACTTGTGATTCTCTTCAACAAGTATTGAATGTGCTGAGCTAATATATTGCAAACATATTGCAAAAATAAGTCACTATACAGTGTCCTTTGTGATTACCACCTTTTTGTAAATAAGAGAGATAGGTATGTAAGAGACATTGCTAAGCATGGTAAAAGTTCCATTTCATCCATGCCAACAACCTAAGGCCTGGTATATAACCTTTTGTGTCCTATGCCCATTGCCCCAACATCTGTAGCAAAGACAGCTTCATTCAGCCCCACCAATAGTAAAATACACAATGTCATTGCCATGAGCAGCTTCTCAGCTCTTAGGCTTACATATGTAGCTCAGTGTTCCCGCTGTGAGTGTTTTTTCATAATGGTAAGAAATACAGGAAATTGGTTAACAGGATCTATTATCACTTGCGTACAGTAAAGAAGCAGCTGCAAAATACTGCATTGTTTAAACATAGTATGTGTAGATCACTGTGCATGTTGTACTTTACCAGCCACCATAACACTCATCATGTGTATAAAGTTACTGAGCATGTGCAAGAACAATGCCATTTTGTACACTCAGCCAGAGTGCATGCAGTCCTGAGTGGAGATGCACATGAGAGTGTGTTTGAAGTAATGAGTGACTCTGTTAGCTTAAATACAAGTTCTAATTGCAGTTCCTGACACTGTGTATGTACAATACATATCCTGAACCCATACACTGATTCATCATCTCTTTTGAACGCATGAGACAAGCAATATGGCGCCAGAATGGGATCCAAAGTTGAAACAACACACAAGCAATGAGACACATGGTTAGAAGTGGAGGAATATACCAACGTGAACTCACAAACAGGCCAGTGGTTTTTCCAAGGTACTTAAATTCATTTAAATGTTTTTTCAGTCACTGAATAAGGGGTAAAGCATTCAGTACATTCAAAATAATTACCAAGATAAACAAAATGTCCAAAATTGTGACATACTAATAAAATTATTCAAAATAAATATGAAAGTGTTCAAAATAACTTCCAAAATGTTTAAGATGTAAGAAATGGCTGAAATGACTGCATTTTTTCACAACGTACTACTTTTTCACATTAACTAAAGCTATTTGTGGTGTCTCTAGTTTTTGGAATGTTTGCAGTGTTAAAGTGAAGCCTTTTCAAAGAGATTGCTGTGCATTTGTGCATACTTATATGCTTATGTTTAAATGTATTTTGTTGTAATGACAGATGGATTTCTCAGACCTGAACCACTGGTGTTTGATAATAATATTGCTGAGAATTGGAGAGTGGTTGAACAAGAATATGATATTTTCATACAGACTGTTTTTTTCTGACAAAGAAACATATACAAAAGTATTCATACTTCTTAATTTAGCTGGCTCAGAAGCCATTGAGAGGGAACGTTCATTTGTGTATGTACCTGATGTGTATACAGGGGAGGGGGAGAACCAACTTATTGTGATGCGGGCTGAAACGCAGGAAGACCCTGTGTGTTTAAAATGTAAATATAGAAAAATGTGTAAAACGCAATTGAATATCACAATGGAAAGGCATATATTTTATACAAGAAATCAAAAGCCAGGTGAAATTATAGAAGCATACATTACTGACTTGAGAAATAAAGCAAAAACGTGCAGATTTGGTGATTTGCGAGATAATGAATAAAAACCACACTGACTCCTGGTCTGAATAAACGAAAAACACTTTAGCGTCCACCAATTTTATTATGCTTTTGTCACTTGACTTCTTCAGAAAACATTTTCTAAAACACTTCATAGGCTTTATATACCACAAACAACTACTTGTCGTCAATTAAACAATTAAACAATTGCACATTTAGTTGTAGCCTACAGCACAATTTATAAAAATGCAATTTATAAAATTGCATAAAAATATGTTTAACTTCATATTTTTAACCTTATTTGTTTTAAAAAACACTGTACAGTTATACTTTCATTCAACCCAGACTTTTAATTTGAACACAGTTTTATTTGCCATCTAGCATCCACTGCCTCTAATTTTTCTTAATAATTTCCACCCCTTATATCTGGTGGAGCTTACTCTATTACTAAAATTATAAACTTTTTGTATTTGGTACAAATAACTGAGTATTTAGATAGGGCATTATTTTTATCTTTAGTTCTTATGCTATACAAGTGTTCTTTTATTCTTTTTTCCAAACTCCTTGTAGTCATTCCTATATAGAAACTATTGCATACTGAACATAAAGCAATATATATTAAATCTTCTGTTTTACAATTATACCTTCCCTTTAAATAAATAGTAGTATTCCAACTTTCTAATTGTATATAGGTAGTGCTGTAGATAAACCTGCATATATTACATAAGTCCTACCTAGTCATAGTTTTGATTTATGAGAAAAGTTGATAAAAGACAGACTTGTGTGTGGTATTAATAATGATGCAGTGAGAAAGATTTTCCTTCGAGATAGTGAGTTAACATTTAGCGAAGCTATAGAGATTTGTCAAATGTACAAGCTTACAGAGATGCACACAAATATGCTTATGGATGAGAAGAGCATGTACACAGTGTCTGCCAGTATGAATGTTGATAGTGTGAGATACAAAGCTAAGATGAACAAGAGATATAAAGCAAAAACATGGCAGTACCCAATTTTAACCATAAATCAAATGGGACAGCTATGAGTAATCTTATTGTTAACTGTTGTAATTGTGGAGGCAACCATGAGACTGAATGAGAAAAGTGCTTAGCTTTAGATCAGCAATGTCACAAATGTAAAAAGTTGAATCATTTCAGAAAGCTATGTAAGTCTAAACTGGCACATAGTTTTAATAAAAGAGAGCATTCGAAGAAGCAAGTAGATCAGTTAGAAAGCCGTGAGCCAACTTTTTATGTTTATGGTATATCTGTGATTGACAAAATGATTAATATAGTAAATTAACAGCTAACTAGTAATCTGGCAGCAAAGGGTGACATTTTTTGCACTGTTTGGTTTAATGGAAAATCTGCAGAGCTTAAAGTAGATACTGGCTCCAAGTGCAATGTTATGTCACCACAGATGTTTGCCAAGGTAAAAGTTGGTGAAAAACTTGATTCAGCAAAGTGTGCAAAACTTGTTGCTCATGCTGGTGAAGAGATTCAAACTGATGGTCCAGCAGTTCTCACATGTTATTCTGCTGGAAACAGATATGACTTGCAGTTTTACATAGTCAAAAGACACATGCAGTCATTGCTAGACCTCAAAGATAGTTTGAGAATGGGACTGATTTAATTTAATAAAGAATTTCAGCATATAAGTCTGAACAACTAAGATAGTTTTACACAGAATATTAATATCGTGTTTATGCTGATATTTTCAAAGAAGAGCTTGGCAAGCTACCCGTCACATATTCCAGGAGGTTAAACCAGGAAGTAAGTCCAGTTGTCCAACCAACAAGGAAGATTCCAGTAGCAATGCACAGTAAAGTAAAAACAGCACTAGACAAAATGGTGAATTCAGGTGTGATAACTCCAGTAAAAGAACCAGCTAAATGGGTATCATCAATGGTCATTGCTCATAAGAAAAGGTCAGGTGATATTCAAATATGTATTGATCCCAGAGATTTAAACAAAGTGCTTAAACATCCTCATTATCCAATGCGCGCAGTAGAGGAAGTTGCAGCTCTTATGCCAAATGCCACTGTTTCTTCAGTCTTAGATGCAAAAAGTTCATTTTGGCAAATTTCGCTGGATCACAAATTTTCATTGTTAACCACTTTCAGCACACCACTTGCTAGATACAGATTCGTGAGAATGCCACTTAGAATAAATTCTGCCAGTGCAGTATTTCAGTGCTCCATTAAGGAAGTTTTTTTCTGGTTATCCATGTGCTATCATAGTAGATGACATTATTGTAGGGGGCAATTGTGAAGACGAACATGAATAGAAACCTCAAGAAAATTCTAGACCATGCACTTGAAGTCAATCTTAAACTGAATCCTCAAAAATGTAAGTTCAAACTGAGAGGGTCATTTGTTTACTAGTTCTGGCTTACAACCAGATCCATCTAAGCAAGCAGCAATTCTTGAGATGCCAGTTCCAGACAATGTTGCATCTTTATAACATTTTCTTGGTATGGTCAACTACTTCAGAAATCTCATCCCAGACTTGAGTGAGCTTTCAACACTGTTATGTGAGTTGACATGCAAAAATGTAAATTGGTCCAGGTTAGAACAACACCAAAGAGCATTTGAAGTTTTGAAACAGAAAATTGCCAGTCCACCCACACTGAGATATAATGATTTTCGCAAACCTGTAACTGATGCTTCAAAGTATGATCTTGGTGCTGCCTGTCTTCAAGAAGGCACACCAGTAGCCTTTGCATCCAGACCTTTAACCCAAACTGAGATGCAGTACGCCGTAAACTGAAAAAGGGCTTTTGGCAGTAGTGTTTGCATGTTCAAAGTTCAATGGTTACATTTATGGCAAACCTGTTCAAATATAGACTGATCACCAACCTCTAGTGACAATTCTAAAAAAGTCAATACATTCAGCCCCAGCATGCTTGCAATGCATGATGTTAAAGTTGCAAAAGTACAATTTCAGTATTGTCTACACAAAAATCCAATATTTATACCTTGGAGATGCTTTGTCAAGAGCAGCCAGGCAAACAACAGAACAGCATGACAATGAGAAACCAGACGTGGAAGTCATGGAAGTCACAAATTTTCCCTCATCACGTCTTTATCAACTCAGAAATCACACAGCTTTACACCCAGTTCTTCAAAAGCTGACACATGTTATTGGTCAAGGATGGCCAGTGCAACAAACCAGTCTACCACTTGATGTCCAAAAATATTTTCCTTACCGAGACAAGCTCATGATGGAAGATGCAATCAACATGAACGGTCCTAAAGTAGTTATTCCTTCAGCATTACAACAGGAATATATCAAGCTCTTACATCGTGGACACCTGGGTATAGATTCTACCAAAAGAAGGGCAAGAGGCATAGTATCAAAAGATATAGAGAAGGAAACTCTAGCATGTTCTATTTGCAATAGTACTAAACCACACCAACAGAAAGAATTAATTCAGCTAAACCAGATTCCTGAACTACCATGGCCGATGGTTGCTACTGATATTTTTGAATGGAATGGTCAACATTACTTAGTGTTAGTAGACTCTTCCTTGACTTGGTTTAAAATTGACCTTCTTCCTAATCTAACATCCAGTACTGTCATTACAAAATTGAAGAGACATTTTTCTGTGAATGGTAGTTCACAGTATCTGACAATGGTACGCAGTTTACCAGTCAGTAGTTCAAGAAATTTGCTGAAGTTTGGGACTTTATCCATGTTACTAGTAGTCCTGAGTACCGACAGTCAAATGGATTAGCTGAGCATGCAGTCCAAATTGTGAAATGTTAGTTAGAAAAATCTAAGAAAGATCGTACCAATGTTTTCCTTAACCTTCTCAATCTCAGAAACATTCCCCAAGACAACTTGCTTGGTTCTCCTGCTCAGAGATTAATGTCTAGACAGATGAAAACAACCTTACCAATCCATAAACAACTATTGATTCTGAATGATAAGAACAACAGAGTGGTCGAAACTCAACTTTTGAGAAAATGCCAATCACAAAAGTTGTACTACGATAAATCTATCAAACCTCTTAAACCATTAAGACACAGAGAGATTGCAAGAATGCAAGCATCTAAAGGATATGACTGAGTGGGCATCATCAAAAATATTTGTGAAGAGCCAAGATCATATATCATTCAATTGGAAGAAATGGAATTCAGATGTAACTAAAGACACATATTGTTGATGAACATATGATGCAGCAGATTGCCTGTGCCAATGACTCTAGTGCTATGAATGTATCCACACCTTTTCCTGTTCCAATTTCAAATGACAGCATACCTTCTGTGTCTTCTACTCCTGTAAATATTGCAGAAGTGTCTTCAGATGTTCCTGTATCAAACAGTTCCCCAAGGAAAGTTTCTCTTGTGAAGTTTCAACAGAACTTCTATGTATTCACAGAAGTGAACATTTGTAGGCTGAATCCAAAATATTTGAAGGCTTGGACATGAGATCAATGTGTTGTTGAAATGTCATTGATGTGCTGTTCATGGGGAAATTGTGTTTGCTTTCATTAAAAGAGAGGATGTAGATCACTGTGCATGTTGCACTTTACCAGCCACCATAGCACTCTATATGTGTATAAAGTTACTGAGCACATGTAAGAACAGTGCCATTTTGTAGAGTCAGCCAGAGTGAATGCAGTCATGAGTGGAGATGCACATGAGCGTGTTTAAAGTAATGAGTGAATCTATTAGCTTAAATACAAGTTCTAATTACAGTTCCTGGCAATGTTTATGTACAATAAATATCTTGAAACCATAACCGCTTCATCATCTCTTTTAAATGCATGAGACAAGCGACAGTATGAATACCTTTTAGCTGTCCCCTGATTTTGAAAACACCCCAGATTTACCTCATATTTTTGCCCTGTCCCCCATAACATTTTTGATTTTCTGGTAAACCACTGAGGATTATATTCAGCTAATTATGCCAGACATTTGAGTTTTGTACTCGCTGTTCAAAAAACCAAACA
The DNA here is from genome assembly GCF_019279795.1 of Protopterus annectens. Lineage (NCBI taxonomy): Eukaryota > Metazoa > Chordata > Ceratodontiformes > Protopteridae > Protopterus > Protopterus annectens. The sequence continues at coordinate 946,829,369 of NC_056725.1, read as the reverse complement.
ATGCAAAATCTCATGTTCCATTAATTTTTCAAGTGAAGTAGAGCAATGCTTAAAAAAATGTCCCTGATTTTGGGCCTTTGACCCATCCCCCATTATTCTTGGCTTTGTCCAGAATTCTTGAGTAAAGACGTTGAGAGGTATGAAAGTATGCATGCTCATCCTACAAGGATAGTATGCATGCGTAAGCATACCCATCTTCCAGCAGTTCTCATTTCATGTACTACAAATGAAAATCCAAAATCCATTATGTGGTGACTATGGGTCTTCTCTGAAAAATTATGAAATACCTTGCAGATTAGGTTAATGCATGCTCACCACTTGGCATAATTGAGAGCACATCAGTCACAAGTATCCTGAAACTTTATGGACTGAGTCACCCAAGATACTACAGCTGATTGTACACCTAAACAAACTGCTGGCTCAAGCTCAGTCTCATTTTAGATACTTACTGGCTGAGTCCTTCAACTACATGCATAAGGATACTTTTATGTTTACAAGTGTCTGGTTCTTTATGTCTCTATTCCTTCTAACTGGTAATATATAATTTATGTAAATGAATGGGTTCTGTGTTACCATACTAATATTCAGCTGGTGATCTTGGTAGTTCTAGGAAGAAGTCTCAGTACCCCTGTTGGCTTATGGGTGCTGGTGGTCCTTTGAGTCCCTGCCTGCACTGTTAGGATGCACTTTTGTTGGCTGGATAGGTTCTCCCTCAATGACTGGATAACAAGTGTTCTTCTGATATTACACTGGTTCAGCATCTGATTTTCTCACTTTCCCCTCATATCCATTCCTATTGGATCACAAACTCTCTTTATCTACTTCTACAATAGCTTCACTGCTGTCCTGCCTTTGGGCTCCCTCTTCAGCCTTCACACAGGACAAATCGAGGTTCACCTACAGTTCCCATTAGTTATTTGTTAACAGATTATGTAAAGACTTATTCTACATATTTTACAACAGCCTAGCAACCCAACTACTGCAGCCAACATGCAGATCTTTACATAAGTCTTGATAATGAAACATGGCAGTTAATTCAAAACCAGTTCCACCTTCTGTTTCTATCAAACTTTTGTAATGTTATTTCCCATCCGAAACCTAGACCACACTCAGTTGCATTACATGATACTACCGTCATGATCTCTTTGGTTTGGGTATTTAGATCTGGCTAGTTATTTAGAAACACATATTTACTAGCGCAGTCCTTCATCTAGCTGCTACACCACATTCTGGGCCATCACTGTTCCCATTCTCAGTCTGTATAAGAGACCCTTTCATTTTTATGACCATCTAGTTAATTGTGTTCCATATTTGTCAAAATATGACATGCTTAATAAGTTGTGTGCTATACTGATAGTTTCTAGTAATTTTGGTAGAAGGAATCAGTGGTCCTTTAAATGTCTGCATCCACTATGGGCATGTACCTTTTTTGGATGTACTGGTTTTCCCACGCCATGACTAATTATCCTGGGTCTTTTCTGACATCCCATTGGCTCACTAACTGATTGTCCCACATTCCCACATATCCATTCCTATTAGCTTGCTCATACCACTCAAGTACTGGCTTTACCAACTCTTATTAATGTCCTGGGATTGGGTAGCCCCCTCAAACTTTCTATTGGGCAATACCACTTGTAACCACATCTTCCACTCTCTACTTTCTGACTGAATGCCTCGAGGTTTATGTCACTTATCCAATAATAGTCCAGATAGCCACTTTTTTCTTAAGTCTTGAGGATATAACATAGACATATGATTCTGTGGCTGTTTCAGCCACTAAGGTTGCATGTAATGCAAACAACCTTATAGTTTATGTACTCAGATTGCTGTGCCTCTTTGATTATAATATCATATAAAGTCAGTTCTTACAAATGAAAGCACTCATCTCAAAGCATAAATATAAAACAATGGGAGCAGTTTTGTTGAGCTCCAGATTGCACTTACCTTCTTTCATTCAGTTTGGTTTTAGTCTTGTGCATCCGGAGTCTGCAGTTTGTTCCTGATGGGTATGCTCCACTGCTTTTGACACTGAAAACTTGACTAGCACAACTAATCAAGTCTTCACACTCTGTGGATTGCTACTAAAAGCACTGTCTGTGAAATTACACTACTGCCATTACATTTTATTACTCTGCCCTCACAAATCACCATCTATAGCATGCTGTTGCGAGCATACCTTTCAGCTGTCCAGATTTTTACACAACGTCCAGGTTTTTGCTTCATACATTATATCTTTTCCTCATAAAGTTTGTGGTTTCTGGAAAATCACTAAGGAGTGAAGTCACTAAATAATGAAATATATCTGTGAATCAGACTTCATCCATCCATCCACAATCCCTTTTCCCATTTTTGCACATGGGGTCAAATTATCACCTCAACAGTGACAATAATCTAGAGCCAAGGTTCATACCACTGGGTGGCTAGCCCTGCCACAGCATTCTTCCACAACCACACACTTCACACTGATGGCAAATTTAGAGTGACCAATCCACCTATTGCAAGTCTTTGCAATGTGGGAGGAAACCGGAGCACCTGTAGGAAACCCACTCAAACATATTGTGGACATGCAGACTCCACACAGATGAAAACAGAGCCGAGAATCAAACCAGAGAACTGCTTGCTGTGAGGTGACAATGCTATCCACTGTGCTAACACAAATCATGTTCATAAGAGCAATATTTAAAATCAGTCCCTTGTTGTGAGCCTTTGTCCCCCCCATTATTAGAGGCTTTGTCCAGATTTCTTGTGGTAAGAGGTTGTGAGGTACTCATTAGGTAATGTCATGGTCATCAAGAGGAGAGTGACAGTTTTCATTATTTTCCTTATTTATGGACAGGAAGTACCATAAATGCTAGCCTTCAGTATTTGAACTTGGAGCGGATCCCTGGACATCACTTCTGTTCAATGAAGACCGAATAATTATTTAGGAATTTAGGAAATAATAAAAACAATACAATGTTTAATTAAGAGATTCATAGATCTACTTTTAAATTCTGATGACACCTAAAACAATGAATGTTCTTCTAATTTATGAATTTTATAGAAACAACTGATGGAACTACAGTCCTGTGACATGGTTTACAATCATTAATTTTTGCTTGCTGCAGTGGTTTGTTTTTCTATTAGTTATTTAATAGTCTCTGTAATGTGCAAGGTCTTACTTACATATACTGAATTAAGTATTCATTCTTTCAGGCAAACTAGCATTTAAGGGATTGCTGGCTTCTGATAAACACTAGTCTCATATGCAGAGGGTATATAAATGAATTCATCATTATTATTACTATTATTATATCTGGAACAAAATATCTTAAACAGCAGAGCAAGAGAAAAGATTAACAAAAGTGTAAGATAGATACCAATGAAAATCAGAGGTTAATTACTGCACAGATTTGAGAATAGGATGACATACACAAGAAGAACTGATAAAAATTGCTAAATGTAAGCCTTGCAAAATATCAGAGAATAATAAAAGGACATTTTATTTGTGAATTATTCTAATTCCTTGCTACATCCCACGTCTGCTAATTATCAGATACTGTAAAATCTATTGATTGATCTAAAACAATCTTGTGTGCAGAGATTCCACTGAGAGCAGGGTCA